>NW_027476639.1:0-167425 GCF_051020955.1 Megalopta genalis
AATCCATGCGAAGCAAATGGTTTAGCTTCAAATACTTGTGATATACATGATTTAGCTTCAACTGCATGCGAAACAAACGAGTTAGCTTAAAATCCATGCGGAACACATGATTTAGCATCAAATCAATGCGAAGTGGAAGGCTTATCTTCGAATCCATGCGAAACGAATAGTTTAGCTTCAAATACTTGTGATATACATGATTCAGCTTCAACTGCATGCAAAACAAACGAGTTAGCTTTAAATCCATGCGGAAGACATGATTTAGATTAAAATCAATGCGAAGTAGAAGGCTTATCTTCGAATCCATGCGAAGCAATTGGTTTAGCTTCAAATACTTTTGATACACTTCAGTTAGCTTCAACAGCATGCGAAACAAACGAGTTAGCTTCAAATACATTCGAAACACATGATTTAGCATCAAATCAATGCGAAGTAGAAGGCTGATCTTCGAATCCATGCGTAACAAATGGTTTAGCTGCAAATACTTGTGATATACATGATTTAGCTTCAACAGCATGCGAAACAAACGAGTTAGCTTCAAATCCATGCGAAACACATGATTTAGATTCAAATCAATGCGATTTAGAAGGGTTGTCTTGGAATCCATGCGAAACGTATGATATAGCTTCAAATACTTGTGATATACATGATTTAGCTTCAACAGCATGCGAAACAAACGAGTTAGCTTCAAATCCAAGCGAAACACATGATTTATCTTCAAATCAATGCGAATTAGAAGGGTTATCTTGGAATGCATGCGAAACGTATGATATAGCTTCAAATACTTGTGGTATACATTATTTAGCTTCAACAGCATGCGAAACAGACGAGTTAGCTTCAAATCCATGCGAAACACATGATTTAGCATCAAATCAATGCGACGTAGAAAGCTGATCTTCGAATCCATGCGAAGCAAATGGTTTAGCTTCAAATACTTGTGATATACATGATTTAGCTTCAACTGCATGCGAAACAAACGAGTTAGCTTAAAATCCATGCGGAACACATGATTTAGCATCAAATCAATGCGAAGTGGAAGGCTTATCTTCGAATCCATGCGAAACGAATAGTTTAGCTTCAAATACTTGTGATATACATGATTCAGCTTCAACTGCATGCAAAACAAACGAGTTAGCTTTAAATCCATGCGAAAGACATGATTTAGATTAAAATCAATGCGAAGTAGAAGGCTTATCTTCGAATCCAGGCGAAGCAAATGGTTTAGCTTCAAATACTTTTGATACACTTCAGTTAGCTTCAACATCATGCGAAACAAACGAGTTAGCTACAAATCCTTGCGAAACACATGTTTTAGCATCAAATTAATGCGAATTAGAAGGGTTATCTTGGAATGCATGCGAAACGTATGATATAGCTTCAAATACTTGTGATATACATGATTTAGCTTCAACAGCATGCGAAACAGACGAGTTAGCTTCAAATCCATGCGAAACACATGATTTAACTTCAAATCAATGCGAAGTAGAAGGCTGATCTTCGAATCCATGCGAAGCAAATGGTTTAGCTTCAAATACTTGTGATATACATGATTTAGCTTCAACTGCATGCGAAACAAACGAGTTAGCTTAAAATCCATGCGGAACACATGATTTAGCATCAAATCAATGCGAAGTAGAAGGCTGATCTTCGAATCCATGCGTAACAAATGGTTTAGCTGCAAATACTTGTGATATACATGATTTAGCTTCAACTGCATGCGAAACAAACGAGTTAGCTGCTAATCCATGCGAAACACGTGATTTAGATTAAAATCAATGCGAAGTAGAAGGCTTATTTTCGAATCCATGCGAAACAAATGGTTTAGCTTCAAATCCTTGTGATATACATGATTTAGCTTCAACTGCATGCGAAACAAACGAGTTAGCTTAAAATCCATGCGGAACACATGATTTAGCTTCAAATCAATGCGAAGTAGAAAGCTGATCTTCGAATCCATGCGAAGCAAATGGTTTAGCTTCAAATACTTTTGATATACATGATTCAGCTTCAACTGCATGCGAAACAAACGAGTTAGCTTTAAATCCATGCGAAACACATGATTTAGATTAAAATCAATGCGAAGTAGAAGGCTTATCTTCGAATCCATGCGAAACAAATGGTTTAGCTTCAAATGCTTGTGATATACATGATTTAGGTACAACTGCATGCGAAAAAAACGAGTTAGCTTCAAAACCAAGCGAAACACATGATTTAGCCTCAAATCAATGGGAAGTAGAAGGCTTAGCTTCGAATAAATGCGAAACAAATGGTTTAGCTTCAAATACTTGTGATATATATGATTTAGCTTCAACAGCATGCGAAACAAACGAGTTAGCTTCAAATCCATTCGAAACACATGATTTAGCATCAAATCAATGCGAAGTAGAAGGCTGATCTTCGAATCCATGCGTAACAAATGGTTTAGCTGCAAATACTTGTGATATACATGATTTAGCTTCAACAGCATGCGAAACAAACGAGTTAGCTTCAAATCCATGCGAAACACATGATTTAGATTCAAATCAATGCGATTTAGAAGGGTTATCTTGGAATCCATGCGAAACGTATGATATAGCTTCAAATACTTGTGATATACATGATTTAGCTTCAACAGCATGCGAAACAAACGAGTTAGCTTCAAATCCAAGCGAAACACATGATTTATCTTCAAATCAATGCGAATTAGAAGGGTTATCTTGGAATGCATGCGAAACGTATGATATAGCTTCAAATACTTGTGGTATACATGATTTAGCTTCAACAGCATGCGAAACAGACGAGTTAGCTTCAAATCCATGCGAAACACATGATTTAGCATCAAATCAATGCGAAGTAGAAAGCTGATCTTCGAATCCATGCGAAGCAAATGGTTTAGCTTCAAATACTTGTGATATACATGATTTAGCTTCAACTGCATGCGAAACAAACGAGTTAGCTTAAAATCCATGCGGAACACATGATTTAGCATCAAATCAATGCGAAGTGGAAGGCTTATCTTCGAATCCATGCGAAACGAATAGTTTAGCTTCAAATACTTGTGATATACATGATTCAGCTTCAACTGCATGCAAAACAAACGAGTTAGCTTTAAATCCATGCGAAAGACATGATTTAGATTAAAATCAATGCGAAGTAGAAGGCTTATCTTCGAATCCATGCGAAGCAATTGGTTTAGCTTCAAATACTTTTGATACACTTCAGTTAGCTTCAACAGCATGCGAAACAAACGAGTTAGCTTCAAATACATTCGAAACACATGATTTAGCATCAAATCAATGCGAAGTAGAAGGCTGATCTTCGAATCCATGCGTAACAAATGGTTTAGCTGCAAATACTTGTGATATACATGATTTAGCTTCAACAGCATGCGAAACAAACGAGTTAGCTTCAAATCCATGCGAAACACATGATTTAGATTCAAATCAATGCGATTTAGAAGGGTTGTCTTGGAATCCATGCGAAACGTATGATATAGCTTCAAATACTTGTGATATACATGATTTAGCTTCAACAGCATGCGAAACAAACGAGTTAGCTTCAAATCCAAGCGAAACACATGATTTATCTTCAAATCAATGCGAATTAGAAGGGTTATCTTGGAATGCATGCGAAACGTATGATATAGCTTCAAATACTTGTGGTATACATGATTTAGCTTCAACAGCATGCGAAACAGACGAGTTAGCTTCAAATCCATGCGAAACACATGATTTAGCATCAAATCAATGCGACGTAGAAAGCTGATCTTCGAATCCATGCGAAGCAAATGGTTTAGCTTCAAATACTTGTGATATACATGATTTAGCTTCAACAGCATGCGAAACAGACGAGTTAGCTTCAAATCCATGCGAAACACATGATTTAACTTCAAATCAATGCGAAGTAGAAGGCTGATCTTCGAATCCATGCGAAGCAAATGGTTTAGCTTCAAATACTTGTGATATACATGATTTAGCTTCAACTGCATGCGAAACAAACGAGTTAGCTTAAAATCCATGCGGAACACATGATTTAGCATCAAATCAATGCGAAGTAGAAGGCTGATCTTCGAATCCATGCGTAACAAATGGTTTAGCTGCAAATACTTGTGATATACATGATTTAGCTTCAACTGCATGCGAAACAAACGAGTTAGCTGCTAATCCATGCGAAACACGTGATTTAGATTAAAATCAATGCGAAGTAGAAGGCTTATTTTCGAATCCATGCGAAACAAATGGTTTAGCTTCAAATCCTTGTGATATACATGATTTAGCTTCAACTGCATGCGAAACAAACGAGTTAGCTTAAAATCCATGCGGAACACATGATTTAGCTTCAAATCAATGCGAAGTAGAAAGCTGATCTTCGAATCCATGCGAAGCAAATGGTTTAGCTTCAAATACTTTTGATATACATGATTCAGCTTCAACTGCATGCGAAACAAACGAGTTAGCTTTAAATCCATGCGAAACACATGATTTAGATTAAAATCAATGCGAAGTAGAAGGCTTATCTTCGAATCCATGCGAAACAAATGGTTTAGCTTCAAATGCTTGTGATATACATGATTTAGGTACAACTGCATGCGAAAAAAACGAGTTAGCTTCAAAACCAAGCGAAACACATGATTTAGCCTCAAATCAATGCGAAGTAGAAAGCTGATCTTCGAATCCATGCGAAGCAAATGGTTTAGCTTCAAATACTTTTGATATACATGATTCAGCTTCAACAGCATGCGAAAAAAACGAGTTAGCTTCAAAACCAAGCGAAACACATGATTTAGCCTCAAATCAATGCGAAGTAGATGGCTTAGCTTCGAATAAATGCGAACCAAATGGTTTAGCATCAAATACTTGTGATATGCATGATTTAGCTTCAACTACTAGCGGAAAAGACGAGTTAGCTTCAAATCCAAGCGAAACACCTGATTTAGCCTCAAATCAATGCGAATTAGAAGGGTTATCTTCGAATCCATGCGAAACAAATGATATAGCTTCAAATACGTGTGATATACATGATTTACCTTCAACAGCATCCGAAACAAACGAGTTAGCTTCAAATCCTTGCGAAACACGTGATTTAGATTAAAATCAATGCGAAGTAGAAGGCTTATCTTCGAATCCATGCGAAACGAATGGTTTAGCTACAAATACTTGTAAAATACATGATTTAGTTTCAACTGCATGCGAAACAAACGTGTTCGCTTAAAATCCATGCAGAACACATGATTTAGCTTCAAATCAATGCGAAGTAGAAGGCTGATCTTCGAATCCATGCGAAGCAAATGGTTTAGCTTCAAATACTTGTGATACACTTGATTTAGCTTCAACTGCTCGCGAATCAAACGAGTTAGCTACAAAACCATGCGAACACATGATTTAGCTTCAAATCAATGCGAAGTAGGAGGCTTATCTTGGGTTCCATGCGATAGAAATGGTTTAGCTTCAAATACATGTGATGTACATAATTTAGCTTCAACAGCATGCGAAAAAAAACGAGTTAGCTTCAAATCCATGCGAAACACATGATTTAGCATGAAATCAATGCGAAGTAGAAGGCTGATCTTCGAATCCATGCGAAGCAAATGGTTTAGCTTCAAATACTTTTGATACACTTGAGTTAGCTTTAACAGCATGCGAAACAAACGAGTTAGCTTCAAATCCTTGCGAAACACATGATTTAGCATCACATCAATGCGAAGTGGAAGACTTATCTTCGAATCCATGCGAAACGAATAGTTTAGCTTCAAATACTTGTGATATACATGATTCAGCTTCAACTGCATGCGAAACAAACGAGTTAGCTTTAAATCCATGCGAAACACATGATTTAGCTTCAAATCAATGCGAATTAGAAGGGTTATCGTCGAATCCTTGCGAAACAAATGATATAGCTTCGAATACTTGTGATATACATGATTTAGCTTCAACTGCATGCGAAACAAACGAGTTAGATTCAAATCCATGCGAAACACATGATTTAGATTAAAATCAATGCGAAGTAGAAGGCTTATCTTCGAATCCATGCGAAACAAATGGTTTAGCTTCAAATACTTGTGATATACATGATTTAGCTTCAACTGCATGCGAAACAAACGAGTTAGCTTAAAATCCATGCGGAACACATGATTTAGCATCAAATCAATGCGAAGTGGAAGGCTTACCTTCGAATCCATGCGAAACGAATAGTTTAGCTTCAAATACTTGTGATATACATGATTCAGCTTCAACTGCATTCGAAACAAACGAGTTAGCTTTAAATCCATGCGAAAGACATGATTTAGATTAAAATCAATGCGAAGTAGAAGGCTTATCTTCGAATCCATGCGAAGCAAATGGTTTAGCTTCAAATACTTTTGATACACTTGAGTTAGCTTCAACATCATGCGAAACAAACGAGTTAGCTTCAAATCCTTGCGAAACACATGATTTAGCATCAAATCAATGCGAAGTGGAAGACTTATCTTCGAATCCATGCGAAACGAATAGTTTAGCTTCAAATACTTGTGATATGCATGATTCAGCTTCAACTGCATGCGAAACAAACGAGTTAGCGTTAGATCCATGCGGAACACATGATTTAGCTTCAAATCAATGCGAAGTAGAAAGCTGACCTTCGAATCCATGCGAAGCAAATGGTTTAGCTTCAAATACTTTTGATATACATGATTCAGCTTCAACTGCATGCGAAACAAACGAGTTAGCTTTAAATCCATGCGAAACACATGATTTAGATTAAAATCAATGCGAAGTAGAAGGCTTATCTTCGAATCCATGCGAAACAAATGGTTTAGCTTCAAATGCTTGTGATATACATGATTTAGCTACAACTGCATGCGGAAAAAACCAGTTAGCTTCAAAACCAAGCGAAACACATGATTTAGCCTCAAATCAATGGGAAGTAGAAGGCTTAGCTTCGAATAAATGCGAAACAAATGGTTTAGCTTCAAATACTTGTGATATATATGATTTAGCTTCAACAGCATGCGAAACAAACGAGTTAGCTTCAAATCCATGCGAAACACATGATTTAGCTTCAAATCAATGCGGAGTAGGAGGCTTATCTTCGATCCCATGCGATACAAATGGTTTAGCTTCAAATACTTGTGATATAGATGATTTAGCTACAACAGCATGCGAAAAAAACGAGTTAGCTTCAAAACCAAGCGAAACACATGATTTAGCCTCAAATCAATGCGAAGTAGATGGCTTAGCTTCGAATAAATGCGAACCAAATGGTTTAGCATCAAATACTTGTGATATGCATGATTTAGCTTCAACTACTAGCGAAAAAAACGAGTTAGCTTCAAATCCAAGCGAAACACCTGATTTAGCCTCAAATCAATGCGAATTAGAAGGGTTATCTTCGAATCCATGCGAAACAAATGATATAGCTTCGAATACTTGTGATATACATGATTTAGCTTCAACTGCATGCGAAACAAACGAGTTAGATTCAAATCCATGCGAAACACATGATTTAGATTAAAATCAATGCGAAGTAGAAGGCTTATCTTCGAATCCATGCGAAACAAATGGTTTAGCTTCAAATACTTGTGATATACATGATTTAGCTTCAACTGCATGCGAAACAAACGAGTTAGCTTAAAATCCATGCGGAACACATGATTTAGCATCAAATCAATGCGAAGTGGAAGGCTTACCTTCGAATCCATGCGAAACGAATAGTTTAGCTTCAAATACTTGTGATATACATGATTCAGCTTCAACTGCATTCGAAACAAACGAGTTAGCTTTAAATCCATGCGAAAGACATGATTTAGATTAAAATCAATGCGAAGTAGAAGGCTTATCTTCGAATCCATGCGAAGCAAATGGTTTAGCTTCAAATACTTTTGATACACTTGAGTTAGCTTCAACATCATGCGAAACAAACGAGTTAGCTTCAAATCCTTGCGAAACACATGATTTAGCATCAAATCAATGCGAAGTGGAAGACTTATCTTCGAATCCATGCGAAACGAATAGTTTAGCTTCAAATACTTGTGATATGCATGATTCAGCTTCAACTGCATGCGAAACAAACGAGTTAGCGTTAGATCCATGCGGAACACATGATTTAGCTTCAAATCAATGCGAAGTAGAAAGCTGACCTTCGAATCCATGCGAAGCAAATGGTTTAGCTTCAAATACTTTTGATATACATGATTCAGCTTCAACTGCATGCGAAACAAACGAGTTAGCTTTAAATCCATGCGAAACACATGATTTAGATTAAAATCAATGCGAAGTAGAAGGCTTATCTTCGAATCCATGCGAAACAAATGGTTTAGCTTCAAATGCTTGTGATATACATGATTTAGCTACAACTGCATGCGGAAAAAACCAGTTAGCTTCAAAACCAAGCGAAACACATGATTTAGCCTCAAATCAATGGGAAGTAGAAGGCTTAGCTTCGAATAAATGCGAAACAAATGGTTTAGCTTCAAATACTTGTGATATATATGATTTAGCTTCAACAGCATGCGAAACAAACGAGTTAGCTTCAAATCCATGCGAAACACATGATTTAGCTTCAAATCAATGCGGAGTAGGAGGCTTATCTTCGATCCCATGCGATACAAATGGTTTAGCTTCAAATACTTGTGATATAGATGATTTAGCTACAACAGCATGCGAAAAAAACGAGTTAGCTTCAAAACCAAGCGAAACACATGATTTAGCCTCAAATCAATGCGAAGTAGATGGCTTAGCTTCGAATAAATGCGAACCAAATGGTTTAGCATCAAATACTTGTGATATGCATGATTTAGCTTCAACTACTAGCGAAAAAAACGAGTTAGCTTCAAATCCAAGCGAAACACCTGATTTAGCCTCAAATCAATGCGAATTAGAAGGGTTATCTTCGAATCCATGCGAAACAAATGATATAGCTTCAAATACGTGTGATATACATGATTTACCTTCAACAGCATCCGAAACAAACGAGTTAGCTTCAAATCCTTGCGAAACACGTGATTTAGATTAAAATCAATGCGAAGTAGAAGGCTTATCTTCGAATCCATGCGAAACGAATGGTTTAGCTACAAATACTTGTAAAATACATGATTTAGTTTCAACTGCATGCGAAACAAACGTGTTCGCTTAAAATCCATGCAGAACACATGATTTAGCTTCAAATCAATGCGAAGTAGAAGGCTGATCTTCGAATCCATGCGAAGCAAATGGTTTAGCTTCAAATACTTGTGATACACTTGATTTAGCTTCAACTGCTCGCGAATCAAACGAGTTAGCTTCAAAACCATGCGAACACATGATTTAGCTTCAAATCAATGCGAAGTAGGAGGCTTATCTTGGGTTCCATGCGATAGAAATGGTTTAGCTTCAAATACATGTGATGTACATAATTTAGCTTCAACAGCATGCGAAAAAAAACGAGTTAGCTTCAAATCCATGCGAAACACATGATTTAGCATGAAATCAATGCGAAGTAGAAGGCTGATCTTCGAATCCATGCGAAGCAAATGGTTTAGCTTCAAATACTTTTGATACACTTGAGTTAGCTTTAACAGCATGCGAAACAAACGAGTTAGCTTCAAATCCTTGCGAAACACATGATTTAGCATCACATCAATGCGAAGTGGAAGACTTATCTTCGAATCCATGCGAAACGAATAGTTTAGCTTCAAATACTTGTGATATACATGATTCAGCTTCAACTGCATGCGAAACAAACGAGTTAGCTTTAAATCCATGCGAAACACATGATTTAGCTTCAAATCAATGCGAATTAGAAGGGTTATCGTCGAATCCATGCGAAACAAATGATATAGCTTCAAATACTTGTGATATACATGATTTAGCTTCAACAGCATCCGAAACAAACGAGTTAGATTCAAATCCATGCGAAACACATGGTTTAGATTAAAATCAATGCGAAGTAGAAGGCTTATCTTCGAATCCATGCGAAACAAATGGTTTAGCTTCAAATACTTGTGATATACATGATTTAGCATCAACTGCATGCGATACAAACGAGTTAGCTTAAAATCCATGCGGAACACATGATTTAGCTTCAAATCAATGCGAAGTAGAAGGCTGATCTTCGAATCCATGCGAAGCAAATGGTTTAGCTTCAAATACTTTTGATGCACTTGATTTAGCTTCAACAGGATGCGAAACAAACGAGTTAGCTTCAAATCCAAGCGAAACACATGATTTATCTTCAAATCAATGCGAATTAGAAGGGTTATCTTGGAATGCATGCGAAACGTATGATATAGCTTCAAATACTTGTGATATACATGATTTAGCTTCAACAGCATGCGAAACAGACGAGTTAGCTTCAAATCCATGCGAAACACATGATTTAACATCAAATCAATGCGAAGTAGAAGGCTGATCTTCGAATCCATGCGAAGCAAATGGTTTAGCTTCAAATACTTGTGATATACATGATTTAGCTTCAACTGCATGCGAAACAAACGAGTTAGCTTAAAGTCCATGCGGAACACATGATTTAGCATCAAATCAATGCGAAGTGGAAGGCTTACCTTCGAATCCATGCGAAACGAATAGTTTAGCTTCAAATACTTGTGATATACATGATTCAGCTTCAACTGCATTCGATACAAACGAGTTAGCTTTAAATCCATGCGAAAGACATGATTTAGATTAAAATCAATGCGAAGTAGAAGGCTTATCTTCGAATCCATGCGAAGCAAATGGTTTAGCTTCAAATACTTTTGATACACTTGAGTTAGCTTCAACATCATGCGAAACAAACGAGTTAGCTTCAAATCCTTGCGAAACACATGATTTAGCATCAAATCAATGCGAAGTGGAAGACTTATCTTCGAATCCATGCGGAACGAATAGTTTAGCTTCAAATACTTGTGATATGCATGATTCAGCTTCAACTGCATGCGAAACAAACGAGTTAGCGTTAGATCCATGCGAAACACATGATTTAGCTTCAAATCAATGCGAATTAGAAGGGTTGTCTTGGAATCCATGCGAAACGTATGATATAGCTACAAATACTTGTGATATACATGATTTAGCTTCAACAGCATGCGAAAAAACGAGTTAGCTTCAAATCCATGCGAAACACATGATTTAGCTTCAAATCAATGCGAAGTAGAAGGCTTATCTTCGAATCCATGCGAAGCAAATGGTTTAGCTTCAAATACTTTTGATACACTTCAGTTAGCTTCAACATTATGCGAAACAAACGAGTTAGCTTCAAATCCATTCGAAACACATGATTTAGCATCAAATCAATGCGAAGTAGAAGGCTGATCTTCGAATCCATGCGTAACAAATGGTTTAGCTGCAAATACTTGTGATATACATGATTTAGCTTCAACAGCATGCGAAACAAACGAGTTAGCTTCAAATCCATGCGAAACACATGATTTAACATCAAATCAATGCGATTTAGAAGGGTTATCTTGGAATCCATGCGAAACGTATGATATAGCTTCAAATACTTGTGATATACATGATTTAGATTCAACAGCATGCGAAACAAACGAGTTAGCTTCAAATCCAAGCGAAACACATGATTTATCTTCAAATCAATGCGAATTAGAAGGGTTATCTTGGAATGCATGCGAAACGTATGATATAGATTCAAATACTTGTGGTATACATGATTTAGCTTCAACAGCATGCGAAACAGACGAGTTAGCTTCAAATCCATGCGAAACACATGATTTAGCTTCAAATCAATGCGAAGTAGGAGGCTTATCTTCGATCCCATGCGATACAAATGGTTTAGCTTCAAATACTTGTGATAGACATGATTTAGTTTCAACAGCATGGGAAACAAACGAGTTAGATTCAAATCCATGCAAAACACATGATTTAGCTTCAAATCAATGCGAATTAGAAGGGTTATCTTGGAATCCATGCGAAACGTATGATATAGCTTCAAATACTTGTGATATACATGATTTAGCTTCAACAGCATGCGAAACAAACGAGTTAGCTTCAAATCCATGCGAAACACATGATTTAGCATCAAATCAATTCGAAGTAGAAGGCTGATCTTCGAATCCATGCGAAACAAATGGTTTAGCTTCAAATACTTGTGATATGCATGATTCAGCTTCAACTGCATGCGAAACAAACGAGTTAGCGTTAGATCCATGCGGAACACATGATTTAGCTTCAAATCAATGCGAAGTAGAAAGCTGACCTTCGAATCCATGCGAAGCAAATGGTTTAGCTTCAAATACTTTTGATATACATGATTCAGCTTCAACTGCATGCGAAACAAACGAGTTAGCTTTAAATCCATGCGAAACACATGATTTAGATTAAAATCAATGCGAAGTAGAAGGCTTATCTTCGAATCCATGCGAAACAAATGGTTTAGCTTCAAATGCTTGTGATATACATGATTTAGCTACAACTGCATGCGGAAAAAACCAGTTAGCTTCAAAACCAAGCGAAACACATGATTTAGCCTCAAATCAATGCGAAGTAGAAGGCTTAGCTTCGAATAAATGCGAAACAAATGGTTTAGCTTCAAATACTTGTGATATATATGATTTAGCTTCAACAGCATGCGAAACAAACGAGTTAGCTTCAAATCCATGCGAAACACATGATTTAGCTTCAAATCAATGCGGAGTAGGAGGCTTATCTTCGATCCCATGCGATACAAATGGTTTAGCTTCAAATACTTGTGATATAGATGATTTAGCTACAACAGCATGCGAAAAAAACGAGTTAGCTTCAAAACCAAGCGAAACACATGATTTAGCCTCAAATCAATGCGAAGTAGATGGCTTAGCTTCGAATAAATGCGAACCAAATGGTTTAGCATCAAATACTTGTGATATGCATGATTTAGCTTCAACTACTAGCGAAAAAAACGAGTTAGCTTCAAATCCAAGCGAAACACCTGATTTAGCCTCAAATCAATGCGAATTAGAAGGGTTATCTTCGAATCCATGCGAAACAAATGATATAGCTTCAAATACGTGTGATATACATGATTTACCTTCAACAGCATCCGAAACAAACGAGTTAGCTTCAAATCCTTGCGAAACACGTGATTTAGATTAAAATCAATGCGAAGTAGAAGGCTTATCTTCGAATCCATGCGAAACGAATGGTTTAGCTACAAATACTTGTAAAATACATGATTTAGTTTCAACTGCATGCGAAACAAACGTGTTCGCTTAAAATCCATGCAGAACACATGATTTAGCTTCAAATCAATGCGAAGTAGAAGGCTGATCTTCGAATCCATGCGAAGCAAATGGTTTAGCTTCAAATACTTGTGATACACTTGATTTAGCTTCAACTGCTCGCGAATCAAACGAGTTAGCTTCAAAACCATGCGAACACATGATTTAGCTTCAAATCAATGCGAAGTAGGAGGCTTATCTTGGGTTCCATGCGATAGAAATGGTTTAGCTTCAAATACATGTGATGTACATAATTTAGCTTCAACAGCATGCGAAAAAAAACGAGTTAGCTTCAAATCCATGCGAAACACATGATTTAGCATGAAATCAATGCGAAGTAGAAGGCTGATCTTCGAATCCATGCGAAGCAAATGGTTTAGCTTCAAATACTTTTGATACACTTGAGTTAGCTTTAACAGCATGCGAAACAAACGAGTTAGCTTCAAATCCTTGCGAAACACATGATTTAGCATCACATCAATGCGAAGTGGAAGACTTATCTTCGAATCCATGCGAAACGAATAGTTTAGCTTCAAATACTTGTGATATACATGATTCAGCTTCAACTGCATGCGAAACAAACGAGTTAGCTTTAAATCCATGCGAAACACATGATTTAGCTTCAAATCAATGCGAATTAGAAGGGTTATCGTCGAATCCATGCGAAACAAATGATATAGCTTCAAATACTTGTGATATACATGATTTAGCTTCAACAGCATCCGAAACAAACGAGTTAGATTCAAATCCATGCGAAACACATGGTTTAGATTAAAATCAATGCGAAGTAGAAGGCTTATCTTCGAATCCATGCGAAACAAATGGTTTAGCTTCAAATACTTGTGATATACATGATTTAGCATCAACTGCATGCGATACAAACGAGTTAGCTTAAAATCCATGCGGAACACATGATTTAGCTTCAAATCAATGCGAAGTAGAAGGCTGATCTTCGAATCCATGCGAAGCAAATGGTTTAGCTTCAAATACTTTTGATGCACTTGATTTAGCTTCAACAGGATGCGAAACAAACGAGTTAGCTTCAAATCCAAGCGAAACACATGATTTATCTTCAAATCAATGCGAATTAGAAGGGTTATCTTGGAATGCATGCGAAACGTATGATATAGCTTCAAATACTTGTGATATACATGATTTAGCTTCAACAGCATGCGAAACAGACGAGTTAGCTTCAAATCCATGCGAAACACATGATTTAACATCAAATCAATGCGAAGTAGAAGGCTGATCTTCGAATCCATGCGAAGCAAATGGTTTAGCTTCAAATACTTGTGATATACATGATTTAGCTTCAACTGCATGCGAAACAAACGAGTTAGCTTAAAGTCCATGCGGAACACATGATTTAGCATCAAATCAATGCGAAGTGGAAGGCTTACCTTCGAATCCATGCGAAACGAATAGTTTAGCTTCAAATACTTGTGATATACATGATTCAGCTTCAACTGCATTCGATACAAACGAGTTAGCTTTAAATCCATGCGAAAGACATGATTTAGATTAAAATCAATGCGAAGTAGAAGGCTTATCTTCGAATCCATGCGAAGCAAATGGTTTAGCTTCAAATACTTTTGATACACTTGAGTTAGCTTCAACATCATGCGAAACAAACGAGTTAGCTTCAAATCCTTGCGAAACACATGATTTAGCATCAAATCAATGCGAAGTGGAAGACTTATCTTCGAATCCATGCGGAACGAATAGTTTAGCTTCAAATACTTGTGATATGCATGATTCAGCTTCAACTGCATGCGAAACAAACGAGTTAGCGTTAGATCCATGCGAAACACATGATTTAGCTTCAAATCAATGCGAATTAGAAGGGTTGTCTTGGAATCCATGCGAAACGTATGATATAGCTACAAATACTTGTGATATACATGATTTAGCTTCAACAGCATGCGAAAAAACGAGTTAGCTTCAAATCCATGCGAAACACATGATTTAGCTTCAAATCAATGCGAAGTAGAAGGCTTATCTTCGAATCCATGCGAAGCAAATGGTTTAGCTTCAAATACTTTTGATACACTTCAGTTAGCTTCAACATTATGCGAAACAAACGAGTTAGCTTCAAATCCATTCGAAACACATGATTTAGCATCAAATCAATGCGAAGTAGAAGGCTGATCTTCGAATCCATGCGTAACAAATGGTTTAGCTGCAAATACTTGTGATATACATGATTTAGCTTCAACAGCATGCGAAACAAACGAGTTAGCTTCAAATCCATGCGAAACACATGATTTAACATCAAATCAATGCGATTTAGAAGGGTTATCTTGGAATCCATGCGAAACGTATGATATAGCTTCAAATACTTGTGATATACATGATTTAGCTTCAACAGCATGCGAAACAAACGAGTTAGCTTCAAATCCAAGCGAAACACATGATTTATCTTCAAATCAATGCGAATTAGAAGGGTTATCTTGGAATGCATGCGAAAGGTATGATATAGATTCAAATACTTGTGGTATACATGATTTAGCTTCAACAGCATGCGAAACAGACGAGTTAGCTTCAAATCCATGCGAAACACATGATTTAGCTTCAAATCAATGCGAAGTAGGAGGCTTATCTTCGATCCCATGCGATACAAATGGTTTAGCTTCAAATACTTGTGATAGACATGATTTAGTTTCAACAGCATGGGAAACAAACGAGTTAGATTCAAATCCATGCAAAACACATGATTTAGCTTCAAATCAATGCGAATTAGAAGGGTTATCTTGGAATCCATGCGAAACGTATGATATAGCTTCAAATACTTGTGATATACATGATTTAGCTTCAACAGCATGCGAAACAAACGAGTTAGCTTCAAATCCATGCGAAACACATGATTTAGCATCAAATCAATTCGAAGTAGAAGGCTGATCTTCGAATCCATGCGAAACAAATGGTTTAGCTTCAAATACTTGTGATATACATGATTTAGCTTCAACTGCATGCGATACAAACGAGTTAGCTTAAAATCCATTCGGAACACATGATTTAGCTTCAAATCAATGCGAAGTAGAAGGCTGATCTTCGAATCCATGCGAAGCAAATGGTTTAGCTTCAAATACTTTTGATACACTTGATTTAGCTTCAACAGGATGCGAAACAAACGAGTTAGCTTCAAATCCAAGCGAAACACATGATTTATCTTCAAATCAATGCGAATTAGAAGGGTTATCTTGGAATGCATGCGAAACGTATGATATAGATTCAAATACTTGTGGTATACATGATTTAGCTTCAACAGCATGCGAAACAGACGAGTTAGCTTCAAATCCATGCGAAACACATGATTTAGCATCAAATCAATGCGAAGTAGAAAGCTGATCTTCGAATCCATGCGAAGCAAATGGTTTAGCTTCAAATACTTGTGATATACATGATTTAGCTTCAACTGCATGCGAAACAAACGAGTTAGCTTTAAATCCATGCGAAAGACATGATTTAGATTAAAATCAATGCGAAGTAGAAGGCTTATCTTCGAATCCATGCGAAGCAAATGGTTTAGCTTCAAATACTTTTGATACACTTAAGTTAGCTTCAACATCATGCGAAACAAACGAGTTAGCTTCAAATCCTTGCGAAACACATGATTTAGCATCAAATCAATGCGAAGTGCAAGACTTATCTTCGAATCCATGCGAAGCAAATGGTTTAGCTTCAAATACTTGTGATATACATGATTTAGCTTCAACTGCATGCGAAACAAACGAGTTAGCTTTAAATCCATGCGAAAGACATGCTTTAGATTAAAATCAATGCGAAGTGGAATACTTATCTTCGAATCCATGCGAAACGAATAGTTTAGCTTCAAATACTTGTGATATAAATGATTCAGCTTCAACTGCATGCGAAACAAACGAGTTAGCGTTAAATCCATGCGAAACACATGATTTAGCTTCAAATCAATGCGATTTAGAAGGGTTATCTTGGAATCCATGCGAAACGTATGATATAGCTTCAAATACTTGTGATATACATGATTTAGCTTCAACAGCATGCGAAACAAACGAGTTAGCTTCAAATCCAAGCGAAACACATGATTTATCTTCAAATCAATGCGAATTAGAAGGGTTATCTTGGAATGCATGCGAAACGTATGATACAGCTTCAAATACTTGTGGTATACATGATTTAGCTTCAACAGCATGCGAAACAGACGAGTTAGCTTCAAATCCATGCGAAACACATGATTTAGCATCAAATCAATGCGAAGTAGAAAGCTGATCTTCGAATCCATGCGAAGCAAATGGTTTAGCTTCAAATACTTGTGATATACATGATTTAGCTTCAACTGCATGCGAAACAAACGAGTTAGCTTAAAATCCATGCGGAACACATGATTTAGCTTCAAATCAATGCGAAGTAGAAAGCTGATCTTCGAATCCATGCGAAGCAAATGGTTTAGCTGCAAATACTTGTGATTACATGATTTAGCTTCAACAGTATGCAAAATAAACGAGTTAGCTTCAAATCCATGCGAAACACATGATTTAGATTCAAATCAATGCGAATTAGAAGGGTTATCTTGGAATCCATGCGAAACGTATGATATAGCTTCAAATACTTGTGATATACATGATTTAGCTTCAACAGCATGCGAAACAAACGAGTTAGCTTCAAAACCGAGCGAAACACATGATTTAGCCTCAAATCAATGCGAAGTAGAAGGCTTATCTTCGAATCCATGCGAAACAAATGGTTGAGCTTCAAATACTTGTGATATATATGATTTAGCTTCTACAGCATGCGAAACAAACGAGTTAGCTTCAAATCCATGCGAAACACATGATTTAGCTTCAAATCAATGCGAAGTAGGAGGCTTATCTTCGATCCCATGCGATACAAATAGTTTAGCTTCAAATACCTGTGATATACATGATTTAGCTTCAACAGCATGCGAAACAAACGAATTAGCTTTCAAATCCATGCGAAACACATGACTTAGCATCAAATCAATGCTAAGTAGAAGGCTGATCTTCGAATCCATGCGTAACAAATGGTTTAGCTTCAAATACTTGTGATATACATGATTTAGCTTCAACAGCATGCGAAACAAACGAGTTAGCTTCAAATCCATGCGAAACACATGATTTAGCTTCAAATCAATGCGAATTAGAAGGGTTGTCTTGGAATCCATGCGAAACGTATGATATAGCTTCAAATACTTCTGATATACATGATTTAGCTTCAACAGCATGCGAAAAAAACGAGTTAGCTTCAAATCCATGCGAAACACATGATTTAGCTTCAAATCAATGCGAAGTAGGAGGCTTATCTTCGATCCCATGCGATACAAATGGTTTAGCTTCAAATACTTGTGATATACATGATTTAGGTTCAACAGCATGCGAAACAAACGAGTTAGCTTCAAATCCATTCGAAACACATGATTTAGCATCAAATCAATGCGAAGTAGAAGGCTGATTTTCGAATCCATGCGTAACAAATGGTTTAGCTGCAAATACTTGTGATATATATGATTTAGCTTCTACAGCATGCGAAACAAACGAGTTAGCTTCAAATCCATGCGAAACACATGATTTAGCTTCAAATCAATGCGAAGTAGGAGGCTTATCTTCGATCCCATGCGATACAAATAGTTTAGCTTCAAATACCTGTGATATACATGATTTAGCTTCAACAGCATGCGAAACAAACGAATTAGCTTTCAAATCCATGCGAAACACATGACTTAGCATCAAATCAATGCTAAGTAGAAGGCTGATCTTCGAATCCATGCGTAACAAATGGTTTAGCTTCAAATACTTGTGATATACATGATTTAGCTTCAACAGCATGCGAAACAAACGAGTTAGCTTCAAATCCATGCGGAACACATGATTTAGCTTCAAATCAATGCGAATTAGAAGGGTTGTCTTGGAATCCATGCGAAACGTATGATATAGCTTCAAATACTTCTGATATACATGATTTAGCTTCAACAGCATGCGAAAAAAACGAGTTAGCTTCAAATCCATGCGAAACACATGATTTAGCATCAAATCAATGCGAAGTGGAAGGCTTATCTTCGAATCCATGCGAAACAAATGGATCAGCTTCATATACTTGTGATATACACGATTTAGCTTCAACTGCATGCGAAACAAACGAGTTAGCTTGAAATCCATGCGAAACACATGATTTAGCTTCAAATCAATGCGAAGTAGAAGGCTTATCTTCGAATCCATGCGAAACGAATAGTTTAGCTTCAAATACTTGTGATATACATGATTCAGATTCAACTGCATGCGAAACAAACGAGTTAGTTTCAAATCCATGCGAAACACATGATTTAGATTAAAATCAATGCGAAGTAGAAGGCTTATCTTCGAATCCATGCAAAACAAATGGTTTAGCTTCAAATACGTGTGATATACATGATTTAGCTACAACTGCATGCGAAAAAAACGAGTTAGCTTCAAAACCAAGCGAAACACATGATTTAGCCTCAAATCAATGCGAAGTAGATGGCTTAGCTTCGAATAAATGCGAACCAAATGGTTTAGCTTCAAATACTTGTGATATGCTTGATTTAGCTTCAACTACTAGCGAAAAAAACGAGTTAGCTTCAAATCCAAGCGAAACACATGATTTAGCCTCAAATCAATGCGAATTAGAAGGGTTATCTTCGAATCCATGCGAAACAAATGATATAGCTTCAAATACTTGTGATATACATGATTTAGCTTCAACAGCATCCGAAACAAACGAGTTAGCTTAAAATCCTTGCGAAACACATGATTTAGATTAAAATCAATGCGAAGTAGAAGGCTTATCTTCGAATCCATGCGAAACAAATGGTTTAGCTTCAAGTACTTGTGATATACATGATTTAGCTTCAACTGCATGCGAAACAACCGAGTTAGCTTAAAATCCATGCGGAACACATGATTTATCTTCAAATCAATGCGAAGTAGAAGGCTGATCTTCCTATCCATGCGAAGCAAATGGTTTAGCTTCAAATACTTGTGATACACTTGATTTAGCTTCAACTGCTCGCGAATCAAACAAGTTAGCTTCAAATCCATGCAAAACACATGATTTAGATTAAAATCAATGCGAAGTAGAAGGCTTATCTTCGAATCCATGCGAAACAAATGGTTTAGCTTCAAATACTTGTGATATACATGATTTAGCTACAACTGCATGCGAAACAAACGAGTTAGCTTCAAATCCATGCGAAACACATGATTTAGCCTCAAATCAATGCGAATTAGAAGGGTTATCTTCGAATCCATGCGAAACAAATGATATAGATTCAAATACTTGTGATATACATGATTTAGCTTCAACAGCATCCGAAACAAACGAGTTAGATTCAAATCCATGCGAAACACATGATTTAGCTTCAAATCAATGCGAAGTAGAAGGCTTACCTTCGAATCCATGCGAAACAAATGGATTAGCTTCAAATACTTGTGATACACTTGATTTAGCTTCAACTGCTCTTGAATCAAACAAGTTAGCTTCAAATCCATGCGAAACACATGATTTAGATTAAAATCAATGCGAAGTAGAAGGCTGATCTTCGAATCCATGCGAAGCAAATGGTTTAGCTTCAAATACGTTTGATACACTTGAGTTAGCTTCAACAGCATGCGAAACAAACGAGTTAGCTTCAAATCCAAGCGAAACACATGATTTAGCCTCAAATCAATGCGAATTAGAAGGGTTATCTTCGAATCCATGCGAAACAAATGATATAGCTTCAAATACTTGTGATATACATGATTTAGCTTCAACAGCATGCGAAACAAACGAGTTAGCTTCAAATCCATGCGAAACACATGATTTAGCATCAAATCAATGCTAAGTAGAAGGCTGATCTTCGAATCCATGCGTAACAAATGGTTTAGCTTCAAATACTTGTGACATACATGATTTATCTTCAACAGCATGCGAAACAAACGAGTTAGCTTCAAATCCATGCAAAACACATGATTTAGATTAAAATCAATGCGAAGTAGAAGGCTTATCTTCGAATCCATGCGAAACGAATAGTTTAGCTTCAAATACTTGTGATATACATGATTCAGCTTCAACTGCATGCGAAACAAACGAGTTAGCTTCAAATCCATGCGAAACACATGATTTAGATTAAAATCAATGCGAAGTAGAAGGCTTATCTTCGAATCCATGCGAAACAAATGGTTTAGCTTCAAATACTTGTGATATGCATGATTTAGCTTCAACTACTAGCGAAAAAAACGAGTTAGCTTCAAATCCAAGCGAAACACATGATTTAGCCTCAAATCAATGCGAATTAGAAGGGTTATCTTCGAATCCATGCGAAACAAATGATATAGCTTCAAATACTTTTGATATACATGATTTAGCTTCAACAGCATCCGAAACAAACGAGTTAGCTTATAATCCATGCGAAACACATGATTTAGCTTCAAATCAATGCGAAGTAGAAGGCTTATCTTCGAATCCATGCGAAACGAATAGTTTAGCTTCAAATACTTGTGATATACATGATTCAGCTTCAACTGCATGCGAAACAAACCAGTTAGCTTCAAATCCATTCGAAACACATGATTTAGCATCTAATCAATGCGAAGTAGAAGGCTGATCTTCGAATCCCTGCGAAACAAATGGTTTAGCTTCAAATACTTGTGATACACTTGATTTAGCTTCAACAGCATGCGAAAAAACGAGTTAGCTTAAAATCCATGCGAAACACATGATTTAGCTTAAAAATCAATGCGAAGTAGAAGGCTGATCTTCGAATTCATGCGTAACAAATGGTTTAGCTTCAAATACTTGTGATATACATGATTTAGCTTCAACAGCATGCGAAACAAACGAGTTAGCTTCAAATCCATGCGAAACACATGATTTAGCCTCAAATCAATGCGAATTAGAAGGGTTATCTTCGAAACCATACGAAACATCTGATATAGCTTCAAATACTTGTGATATACATGATTTAGCTTCAACAGCATGCGAAACAAACGAGTTAGCTTCAAATCCATTCGAAACACATGATTTAGCATCTAATCAATACGAAGTAGAAGGCTGATCTTCGAATCCACGCGAAACAAATGGTTTAGCTTCTAATACTTGTGATACACTTGATTTAGCTTCAACAGCATGCGAAACAAACGAGTTAGCTTATAATCCATGCGAAACACATGATTTAGCTTCAAATCAATGCGAAGTAGAAGGGTTATCTTCGTATCCATGCGAAACAAATGGTTTAGCTTCAAATACTTGTGATATACATGATTTAGCTTCAACAGCATGCGAAACAAACGAGTAAGCTTCAAATCCATGCGAAACACATGATTTAGCATCAAATCAATGCGAAGTAGAAGGCTGATCTTCGAATCCATGCGAAGCAAATGGTTTAGCTTCAAATACTTGCGATATACATTATTTAGCTTCAACAGCATGCGAAACAAACGAGTTAGATTCAAATCCATGCGAAACACATGATTTAGCTTCAAATCATTGCGAAGTAGAAGGCTTATCTTCGTATCCATGCGAAACAAACGGTTTAGCTTCAAATACTTCTGATATACGTGATTTAGCTTCAACTGCATGCGAAACAAACGAGTTAACTTCGAATCCATGCGAAGCAAATGGTTTAACTTCAAATACTTGTGGTCCACTTGAGTTAGCTTCAACAGCATGCGAAACAAACGAGTTAGCTTCAAATCCATGCGAAACACATGATTTAGCATCAAATCAATGCGAAGTAGAAGGCTGATCTTCGAATCCATGCGAAACAAATGGTTTAGCTTCAAATACTTGTGATACGCTTGATTTAGCTTCAAATGCTCGCGAATCAAACAAGTTAGTTTCTAATCCATGCGAACACATGATTTAGCTTCAAATCAATGCGAAGTATGAGGCTTATCTTCGATTCCATGCGATACAAATGGTTTAGCTTCAAATACATGTGATGTACATGATTTAGCTACAAAAGCATGCGCAACAAACGAGTTAGCTTCAGATCCATGCGAAACACATGATTTAGATTAAAATCAATGCGAAGTAGAAGGCTTATCTTCGAATCCATGCGAAACAAATGGTTTAGCTTCAAATACTTGTGATATACATGATTTAGCTTCAACTGCATGCGAAACAAACGAGTTAGCTTATAATCCATGCGAAACACATGATTTAGCTTCAAATCAATGCGAAGTAGAAGGGTTATCTTCGTATCCATGCGAAACAAATGGTTTAGCTTCAAATACTTGTGATACATTTGATTTAGCTTCAACAGCATGCGAAACAAACGAGTTATCTTCAAATCCATGCGAAACAAAGGTTTTAGATTCAAATCAATGCGAAGTAGAATTCTGATCTTCGAATCCACGAGAAACAAATGGTTTTGCTTCAAATACTTGTGATATACATGATTTAGCTTCAACTGCATGCGAAACAAACGAGTTAGCTTCAAATCCATGCGAAACAAAGGTTTTAGATTCAAATCAATGCGAAGCAGAAGACAGATCTTCAAATCCATGCGAAACAAATGGTTTAGCTTCAAATACTTGTGATATACATGATTTAGCTTCAACAGCATGCGAAACAAACGAGTTAGCTTCAAAACCAAACGAAACACATGATTTAGCCTCAAATCAATGCGAAGTAGATGGCTTAGCTTCGAATAAATGCGAACCAAATGGTTTAGCTTCAAATACTTGTGATATGCATGATTTAGCTTCAACTACTAGCGAAAAAACGAGTTAGCTTCAAATCCAAGCGAAACACATGATTTAGCCTTAAATCAATGCGAATTAGAAGGGTTATCTTCGAATCCATGCGAAACAAATGATATAGCTTCAAATACTTGTGATATACATCATTTAGCTTCAACTGCATGCGAAATAAACGAGTTAGATTCAAATCCATGCGAAACACATGACTTAGCTTCAAATCAATGCGAAGTAGAAGGCTTATCTTCGAATCCATGCGAAACAAATGGTTTAGCGTCAAATACTTGTGATATACATGAATTAGCATCAACTGCATGCGAAACAAACGAGTTAGCTTAAAATCCATGCGGAACACATGATTTAGCTTCAAATCAATGCGAAGTAGAAGGCTGATCTTCGAATCCATGCGAAACAAATGGTTTAGCTTCAAATACTTGTGATACACTTGATTTAGCTTCAACTGCTCGCAAATCAAACAAGTTAGTTTCTAATCCATGCGAACACATGATTTAGCTTCAAATCAATGCGAAGTATGAGGCTTATCTTCGATTCCATGCGATACAAATGGTTTAGCTTCAAATACATGTGATGTACATGATTTAGCTACAAAAGCATGCGAAACAAACGAGTTAGCTTCAAATCCATGCGAAACACATGATTTAGATTAAAATCAATGCGAAGTAGAAGGCTTATCTTCGAATCCATGCGAAACAAATGGTTTAGCTTCAAATACTTGTGATATACATGATTTAGCTTCAACTGCAAGCGAAACAAACGAGTTAGCTTTAAATCCATGCGAAACACATGATTTAGCCTCAAATCAATGCGAAGTAGGAGGCTTGGCTTCAAATCCGTGCGAATCAAATGGTTTAGCTTCAAATACTTGTGATATACATGATTTAGCTTCAACTGCATGCGAAACAAACGAGTAAGATTCAAATCCATGCGAAACACATGATTTAGCTTCAAATCAATGCGAAGTAGATGGATTATCTTCGAATCCATGCGAAACAAATGGTTTAGCTTCAAATACTTGTGATATACATGATTTAACTACAACTACATGCGAAACAAACGCGTTTGCTTCAAATCCATGCGAAATACATGATTTAGCCTCAAATCAATGCGAATTAGAAGGGTTATCTTCGAATCCATGCGAAACATATGATATAGCTTCAAATGCTTGTGATATACATGATTTAGCTTCAACAGCATGCGAAACAATCGAGTTAGCTTCAAATCCATTCGAAACACATGATTTAGCATCTAATCAATGCGAAGTAGAAGGCTGATCTTCGAATCCCTGCGAAACAAATGGTTTAGCTTCAAATACTTGTGATACACTTGATTTAGCTTCAACAGCATGCGAAAAAACGAGTTAGCTTAAAATCCATGCGAAACACATGATTTAGCTTCAAATCAATGCGAAGTAGAAGGCTGATCTTCGAATCCATGCGTAACAAATGGTTTAGCTTCAAATACTTGTGATATACATGATTTAGCTTCAACAGCATGCGAAACAAACGAGTTATCTTCAAATCCATGCGAAACACATGATTTAGCCTCAAATCAATGCGAATTAGAAGGGTTATCTTCGAAACCATACGAAACATATGATATAGCTTCAAATACTTGTGATATACATGATTTAGCTTCAACAGCATGCGAAACAAACGAGTTAGCTTCAAATCCATTCGAAACACATGATTTAGCATCTAATCAATACGAAGTAGAAGGCTGATCTTCGAATCCACGCGAAACAAATGGTTTAGCTTCTAATACTTGTGATACACTTGATTTAGCTTCAACAGCATGCGAAACAAACGAGTTAGCTTATAATCCATGCGAAACACATGATTTAGCTTCAAATCAATGCGAAGTAGAAGGGTTATCTTCGTATCCATGCGAAACAAATGGTTTAGCTTCAAATACTTGTGATATACATGATTTAGCTTCAACAGCATGCGAAACAAACGAGTAAGCTTCAAATCCATGCGAAACACATGATTTAGCATCAAATCAATGCGAAGTAGAAGGCTGATCTTCGTATCCATGCGAAACAAACGGTTTAGCTTCAAATACTTCTGATATACGTGATTTAGCTTCAACTGCATGCGAAACAAACGAGTTAACTTCGAATCCATGCGAAGCAAATGGTTTAACTTCAAATACTTGTGGTCCACTTGAGTTAGCTTCAACAGCATGCGAAACAAACGAGTTAGCTTCAAATCCATGCGAAACACATGATTTAGATTAAAATCAATGCGAAGTAGAAGGGTTACCTTCGAATCCATGCGAAACAAATGGTTTAGCCGCAAATACTTGTGATATACATGATTCAGCTTCAACTGCATGCGAAACAAACGAGTCAGCTTCAAATCCATGCGGAACACATGATTTATCTTCAAATCAATGCGAAGTGGAAGGCTTATCTTCGAATCCATGCGAAACGAATAGTTTAGCTTCAAATACTTTTGATATACGTGATTCAGCTTCAACTGCCTGCGAAACAAACGAGTTAGCTTCATTCCATGCGAAACACATGATTTAGCATCTAATCAATGCGAAGTAGAAGGCTGATCTTCGAATCCATGCGAAACAAATGGTTTAGCTTCAAATACTTGTGATACACTTGATTTAGCTTCAACAGCATGCGAAGCAAACGAGTTAGCTTCAAATCCATGCGAAACACATGATTTAGATTAAAATCAATGCGAAGTAGAAGGGTTACCTTCGAATCTATGCGAAACAAATGGTTTAGCCGCAAATACTTGTGATATACATGATTCAGCTTCAACTGCATGCTAAACAAACGAGTTAGCTCCAAATCCATGCGAAACACATGATTTAGCTTCAAATCAATGCGAATTAGAAGGGTTATCTTCGAATCTATGCGAAACATATGATATAACTTCAAATAGTTGTGATATTCATGATTTAGCTTCAACAGCATGCGAAACAAACGAGTTAGCTTCAAATCCATGCGAAACACATGATTTAGATTAAAATCAATGCGAAGTAGAAGGGTTACCTTCGAATCCATGCGAAACAAATGGTTTAGCCGCAAATACTTGTGATATACATGATTCAGCTTCAACTGCATGCGAAACAAACGAGTTAGCATCAAATCCATGCGGAACACATGATTTAGCTTCAAATCAATGCGAAGTAGAAGGGTTACCTTCGAATCCATGCGAAACAAATGGTTTAGCCGCAAATACTTGTGATATACATGATTCAGCTTCAACTGCATGCGAAACAAACGAGTTAGCTTCAAATCCATGCGGTACACATGATTTAGCTTCAAATGAATGCGAAGTGGAAGGCTTATCTTCGAATCCATGCGAAACAAATGGTTTAGCTTCAAATACTTGTGATATACATGACTTAGCTTCAACTGCATGCGAAAAAAACGAGTTAAGCTTAAAATCCATGCGGAAAACATGATTTAGCCGTAAATCAATGCGAAGTAGAAGGCTGATCTTCGAATCCATGCGTAACAAATGGTTTAGCTTCAAATACTTGTGATATACATGATTTAGCTTAAACACCATGCGAAACAAACGAGGTAGCTTCAAATCCATGCGAACACATGATTTAGCTTCAAATCAATGCGAAGTAGGAGGCTTATCTTCGAATCCATGCGAAACAAATGGTTTAGCTTCAAATACTTGTGATATGCATGATTTAGCTTCAACAGAATGCGAAACAAACGAGTTAGCTTCAAATCCATGCGAAACGCATGATTTACCATCTAATAAATGCGAAGTAGAAGGCTGATCTTCGAATCCATGCGAAACAAATGGTTTAGCCGCAAATACTTGTGATATACATGATTCAGCTTCAACTGCATGCGAAACAAACGAGTTAGCTTCAAATCCATGCGGAACACATGATTTAGCTTCAAATGAATGCGAAGTGGAAGGCTTATCTTCGAATCCATGCGAAACAAATGGTTTAGCTTCAAATACTTGTGATATACATGACTTAGCTTCAACTGCATGCGAAATAAACGAGTCAGCTTCAAATCCATGCGGAACACATGATTTATCTTCAAATCAATGCGAAGTGGAAGGCTTATCTTCGAAACCATGCGAAACAAATGGATTAGCTTCAAATACTTGTGATATACATGATTTAGCTTCAACAGCATGCCAAATAAACGAGTTAGCTTCAAACCAATGCGAAACACATGATTTAGCTTCAAATCAATGCGAAGAAGAAGGGTTATCTTCGAATCCATGCGAAACGAATAGATTAGCTTCAAATACTTTTGATATTCATGATTCAGCTTCAACTGCATGCGAAACAAACGAGTTAGCTTCAAATCCATGCGAAACACATGATGTAGCTTCAAATCAATGCGAATTAGAAGGGTTATCTTCGAATTCATGCGAAACATATGATATAGCTACAAATACTTGTGATATACATGATTTAGCTTCAACAGCATGCGAAACAAACGAGTTAGCTTCAAATCCATGCGAAACACATGATTTAGATTAAAATCAATGCGAAGTAGATGGCTTATCTTCGAATAAATGCGAAACAAATGATATAGCTTCAAATACTTGTGATATACATGATTTAGTTCCAACAGCATTCGAAACGAACGAGTTAGCTTCAAATCCATGCGAAACACATGATTTATCTTCAAATCAATGCGAAGTAGGAGGCTTATCTTCGAATCCATGCGAAACATATGATATAGCTTCAAATACTTGTGATATACATGATTTAGCTTCAACAGCATGCGAAACAAACGAGTTAGCTTCAAATCCATGCGAAACACATGATTTAGATTAACATCAATGCGAAGTAGAAGGCTTATCTTCGAATAAATGCGAAACAAATGATATAGCTTCAAATACTTGTGATATACATGATTTAGTTCCAACAGCATGCGAAACAAACGAGTTAGATTCAAATCCATGCGAAACACATGATTTATCTTCAAATCAATGCGAAGTAGAAGGCTTATCATCGAAACCATGCGAAACAAATGGATTAGCTTCATATACTTGTGATATACATGATTTAGCTTCAACAGCATGCGAAATAAACGAGTTAGCTTCAAACCCATGCGAAACACATGATTTAGCTTCAAATCAATGCGAAGAAGAAGGGTTATCTTCGAATCCATGCGAAACGAATAGATTAGCTTCAAATACTTGTGATATTCATGATTCAGCTTCAACTGTATGCGAAACAAACGAGTTAGCTTCAAATCCATGCGAAACACATGATTTAGCTTCAAATCAATGCGAATTAGAAGGGTTATCTTCGAATCCATGCGAAACATATGATATAGCTACAAATACTTGTGATATACATGATTCAGCTTCAACAGCATGCGAAACAAACGAGTTAGCTTCAAATCCATGCGAAACACATGATTTAGCATCAAGTCAACGCGAAGTTGATGGCTTAGCTTCAAATCCATGCGAAACGAATGATTTAGCTTCACATACTTGTGAATATAAGTGATATAGCTTCAAATGCAGGCGAAACAAACGAGATAGCTTCAAACCCATGCGAAACACATGATTTAGCCTCAAATCAATGCGAAGTATATGGATTATCTTCGAAACCATGCGAAACAAATGGATTAGCTTCATATACTTGTGATATACATGATTTAGCTTCAACAGCATGCGAAATAAACGAGTTAGCTTCAAACCCATGCGAAACACATGATTTAGCTTCAAATCAATGCGAAGAAGAAGGGTTACCTTCGAATCCATGCGAAACGAATAGATTAGCTTCAAATACTTGTGATATTCATGATTCAGCTTCAACTGTATGCGAAACAAACGAGTTAGCTTCAAATCCATGCGAAACACATGATTTAGCATCAAGTCAACGCGAAGTTGATGGCTTAGCTTCAAATCCATGCGAAACGAATGATTTAGCTTCACATACTTGTGAATATAAGTGATATAGCTTCAAATGCAGGCGAAACAAACGAGTTAGCTTCAAACCCATGCGAAACACATGATTTAGCCTCAAATCAATGCGAAGTATATGGATTATCTTCGAAACCATGCGAAACAAATTGTTTAACTTCAAATACTTGTGATATACATGATTTAGCTTCAACAGCATGCGAAACAAACGAGTTAGATTCAAATCCATGCGAAACACATGATTTAGCTTCAAATCAATGCGAAGTAGAAGGCTTATCTTCGAATCCATGCGAAACAAATGGTTTAGCTTCAAATACTTGTGATATACATGACTTAGCTTCAACTGCATGCGAAAAAAACGAGTTAAGCTTAAAATCCATGCGGAAAACATGATTTAGCCGTAAATCAATGCGAAGTAGAAGGCTGATCTTCGAATCCATGCGTAACAAATGGTTTAGCTTCAAATACTTGTGATATACATGATTTAGCTTAAACACCATGCGAAACAAACGAGGTAGCTTCAAATCCATGCGAACACATGATTTAGCTTCAAATCAATGCGAAGTAGGAGGCTTATCTTCGAATCCATGCGAAACAAATGGTTTAGCTTCAAATACTTGTGATATGCATGATTTAGCTTCAACAGAATGCGAAACAAACGAGTTAGCTTCAAATCCATGCGAAACGCATGATTTACCATCTAATAAATGCGAAGTAGAAGGCTGATCTTCGAATCCATGCGAAACAAATGGTTTAGCCGCAAATACTTGTGATATACATGATTCAGCTTCAACTGCATGCGAAACAAACGAGTTAGCTTCAAATCCATGCGGAACACATGATTTAGCTTCAAATGAATGCGAAGTGGAAGGCTTATCTTCGAATCCATGCGAAACAAATGGTTTAGCTTCAAATACTTGTGATATACATGACTTAGCTTCAACTGCATGCGAAACAAACGAGTCAGCTTCAAATCCATGCGGAACACATGATTTATCTTCAAATCAATGCGAAGTGGAAGGCTTATCTTCGAAACCATGCGAAACAAATGGATTAGCTTCAAATACTTGTGATATACATGATTTAGCTTCAACAGCATGCCAAATAAACGAGTTAGCTTCAAACCATTGCGAAACACATGATTTAGCTTCAAATCAATGCGAAGAAGAAGGGTTATCTTCGAATCCATGCGAAACGAATAGATTAGCTTCAAATACTTGTGATATTCATGATTCAGCTTCAACTGCATGCGAAACAAACGAGTTAGCTTCAAATCCATGCGAAACACATGATGTAGCTTCAAATCAATGCGAATTAGAAGGGTTATCTTCGAATTCATGCGAAACATATGATATAGCTACAAATACTTGTGATATACATGATTTAGCTTCAACAGCATGCGAAACAAACGAGTTAGCTTCAAATCCATGCGAAACACATGATTTAGATTAAAATCAATGCGAAGTAGATGGCTTATCTTCGAATAAATGCGAAACAAATGATATAGCTTCAAATACTTGTGATATACATGATTTAGTTCCAACAGCATTCGAAACGAACGAGTTAACTTCAAATCCATGCGAAACACATGATTTATCTTCAAATCAATGCGAAGTAGGAGGCTTATCTTCGAATCCATGCGAAACATATGATATAGCTTCAAATACTTGTGATATACATGATTTAGCTTCAACAGCATGCGAAACAAACGAGTTAGCTTCAAATCCATGCGAAACACATGATTTAGATTAAAATCAATGCGAAGTAGAAGGCTTATCTTCGAATAAATGCGAAACAAATGATATAGCTTCAAATACTTGTGATATACATGATTTAGTTCCAACAGCATGCGAAACAAACGAGTTAGATTCAAATCCATGCGAAACACATGATTTATCTTCAAATCAATGCGAAGTAGAAGGCTTATCTTCGAAACCATGCGAAACAAATGGATTAGCTTCATATACTTGTGATATACATGATTTAGCTTCAACAGCATGCGAAATAAACGAGTTAGCTTCAAACCCATGCGAAACACATGATTTAGCTTCAAATCAATGCGAAGAAGAAGGGTTATCTTCGAATCCATGCGAAACGAATAGATTAGCTTCAAATACTTGTGATATTCATGATTCAGCTTCAACTGTATGCGAAACAAACGAGTTAGCTTCAAATCCATGCGAAACACATGATTTAGCTTCAAATCAATGCGAATTAGAAGGGTTATCTTCGAATCCATGCGAAACATATGATATAGCTACAAATACTTGTGATATACATGATTCAGCTTCAACAGCATGCGAAACAAACGAGTTAGCTTCAAATCCATGCGAAACACATGATTTAGCATCAAGTCAACGCGAAGTTGATGGCTTAGCTTCAAATCCATGCGAAACGAATGATTTAGCTTCACATACTTGTGAATATAAGTGATATAGCTTCAAATGCAGGCGAAACAAACGAGATAGCTTCAAACCCATGCGAAACACATGATTTAGCCTCAAATCAATGCGAAGTATATGGATTATCTTCGAAACCATGCGAAACAAATGGATTAGCTTCATATACTTGTGATATACATGATTTAGCTTCAACAGCATGCGAAATAAACGAGTTAGCTTCAAACCCATCCGAAACACATGATTTAGCTTCAAATCAATGCGAAGAAGAAGGGTTATCTTCGAATCCATGCGACACGAATAGATTAGCTTCAAATACTTGTGATATTCATGATTCAGCTTCAACTGTATGCGAAACAAACGAGTTAGCTTCAAATCCATGCGAAACACATGATTTAGCATCAAGTCAACGCGAAGTTGATGGCTTAGCTTCAAATCCATGCGAAACGAATGATTTAGCTTCACATACTTGTGAATATAAGTGATATAGCTTCAAATGCAGGCGAAACAAACGAGTTAGCTTCAAACCCATGCGAAACACATGATTTAGCCTCAAATCAATGCGAAGTATATGGATTATCTTCGAAACCATGCGAAACAAATTGTTTAACTTCAAATACTTGTGATATACATGATTTAGCTTCAACAGCATGCGAAACAAACGAGTTAGATTCAAATCCATGCGAAACACATGATTTAGCTTCAAATCAATGCGAAGTAGAAGGCTTATGTTAGAATCCATGCGAAACAATTGGATTAGCTTCATATACTTGTGTTATACATGATTTAGCTTCAACAGCATGCGAAATAAACGAGTTAGATTCAAATCCATACGAAACACATGATTTAACTTCAAATCAATGCGAACTAGAAGGGTTATCTTCGAATCCATGCGAAACATATGATATAGCTACAAATACTTGTGATATACATGATTCAGCTTCAACAGCATGCGAAACAAACGAGTTAGCTTCAAATCCATGCGAAACACATGATTTAGCTTCAAATCAATGCGAAGTAGAAGGCTTATGTTCGAATCCATGCGAAACAATTGGATTAGCTTCATATACTTGCGATATACATCATTTAGCTTCAACAGCATGCGAAAAAAACGAGTTAGCTTCAAATCCATGCGAAACACATGATTTAGATTAACATCAATGCGAAGTAGAAGGCTTATCTTCGAATAAATGCGAAACAAATGATATAGCTTCAAATACTTGTGATATACATGATTTAGTTCCAACAGCATGCGAAACAAACGAGTTAGATTCAAATCCATGCGAAACACATGATTTATCTTCAAATCAATGCGAAGTAGAAGGCTTATCATCGAAACCATGCGAAACAAATGGATTAGCTTCATATACTTGTGATATACATGATTTAGCTTCAACAGCATGCGAAATAAACGAGTTAGCTTCAAACCCATGCGAAACACATGATTTAGCTTCAAATCAATGCGAAGAAGAAGGGTTATCTTCGAATCCATGCGAAACGAATAGATTAGCTTCAAATACTTGTGATATTCATGATTCAGCTTCAACTGTATGCGAAACAAACGAGTTAGCTTCAAATCCATGCGAAACACATGATTTAGCTTCAAATCAATGCGAATTAGAAGGGTTATCTTCGAATCCATGCGAAACATATGATATAGCTACAAATACTTGTGATATACATGATTCAGCTTCAACAGCATGCGAAACAAACGAGTTAGCTTCAAATCCATGCGAAACACATGATTTAGCATCAAGTCAACGCGAAGTTGATGGCTTAGCTTCAAATCCATGCGAAACGAATGATTTAGCTTCACATACTTGTGAATATAAGTGATATAGCTTCAAATGCAGGCGAAACAAACGAGATAGCTTCAAACCCATGCGAAACACATGATTTAGCCTCAAATCAATGCGAAGTATATGGATTATCTTCGAAACCATGCGAAACAAATGGATTAGCTTCATATACTTGTGATATACATGATTTAGCTTCAACAGCATGCGAAATAAACGAGTTAGCTTCAAACCCATGCGAAACACATGATTTAGCTTCAAATCAATGCGAAGAAGAAGGGTTACCTTCGAATCCATGCGAAACGAATAGATTAGCTTCAAATACTTGTGATATTCATGATTCAGCTTCAACTGTATGCGAAACAAACGAGTTAGCTTCAAATCCATGCGAAACACATGATTTAGCATCAAGTCAACGCGAAGTTGATGGCTTAGCTTCAAATCCATGCGAAACGAATGATTTAGCTTCACATACTTGTGAATATAAGTGATATAGCTTCAAATGCAGGCGAAACAAACGAGTTAGCTTCAAACCCATGCGAAACACATGATTTAGCCTCAAATCAATGCGAAGTATATGGATTATCTTCGAAACCATGCGAAACAAATTGTTTAACTTCAAATACTTGTGATATACATGATTTAGCTTCAACAGCATGCGAAACAAACGAGTTAGATTCAAATCCATGCGAAACACATGATTTAGCTTCAAATCAATGCGAAGTAGAAGGCTTATCTTCGAATCCATGCGAAACAAATGGTTTAGCTTCAAATACTTGTGATATACATGACTTAGCTTCAACTGCATGCGAAAAAAACGAGTTAAGCTTAAAATCCATGCGGAAAACATGATTTAGCCGTAAATCAATGCGAAGTAGAAGGCTGATCTTCGAATCCATGCGTAACAAATGGTTTAGCTTCAAATACTTGTGATATACATGATTTAGCTTAAACACCATGCGAAACAAACGAGGTAGCTTCAAATCCATGCGAACACATGATTTAGCTTCAAATCAATGCGAAGTAGGAGGCTTATCTTCGAATCCATGCGAAACAAATGGTTTAGCTTCAAATACTTGTGATATGCATGATTTAGCTTCAACAGAATGCGAAACAAACGAGTTAGCTTCAAATCCATGCGAAACGCATGATTTACCATCTAATAAATGCGAAGTAGAAGGCTGATCTTCGAATCCATGCGAAACAAATGGTTTAGCCGCAAATACTTGTGATATACATGATTCAGCTTCAACTGCATGCGAAACAAACGAGTTAGCTTCAAATCCATGCGGAACACATGATTTAGCTTCAAATGAATGCGAAGTGGAAGGCTTATCTTCGAATCCATGCGAAACAAATGGTTTAGCTTCAAATACTTGTGATATACATGACTTAGCTTCAACTGCATGCGAAACAAACGAGTCAGCTTCAAATCCATGCGGAACACATGATTTATCTTCAAATCAATGCGAAGTGGAAGGCTTATCTTCGAAACCATGCGAAACAAATGGATTAGCTTCAAATACTTGTGATATACATGATTTAGCTTCAACAGCATGCCAAATAAACGAGTTAGCTTCAAACCATTGCGAAACACATGATTTAGCTTCAAATCAATGCGAAGAAGAAGGGTTATCTTCGAATCCATGCGAAACGAATAGATTAGCTTCAAATACTTGTGATATTCATGATTCAGCTTCAACTGCATGCGAAACAAACGAGTTAGCTTCAAATCCATGCGAAACACATGATGTAGCTTCAAATCAATGCGAATTAGAAGGGTTATCTTCGAATTCATGCGAAACATATGATATAGCTACAAATACTTGTGATATACATGATTTAGCTTCAACAGCATGCGAAACAAACGAGTTAGCTTCAAATCCATGCGAAACACATGATTTAGATTAAAATCAATGCGAAGTAGATGGCTTATCTTCGAATAAATGCGAAACAAATGATATAGCTTCAAATACTTGTGATATACATGATTTAGTTCCAACAGCATTCGAAACGAACGAGTTAACTTCAAATCCATGCGAAACACATGATTTATCTTCAAATCAATGCGAAGTAGGAGGCTTATCTTCGAATCCATGCGAAACATATGATATAGCTTCAAATACTTGTGATATACATGATTTAGCTTCAACAGCATGCGAAACAAACGAGTTAGCTTCAAATCCATGCGAAACACATGATTTAGATTAAAATCAATGCGAAGTAGAAGGCTTATCTTCGAATAAATGCGAAACAAATGATATAGCTTCAAATACTTGTGATATACATGATTTAGTTCCAACAGCATGCGAAACAAACGAGTTAGATTCAAATCCATGCGAAACACATGATTTATCTTCAAATCAATGCGAAGTAGAAGGCTTATCTTCGAAACCATGCGAAACAAATGGATTAGCTTCATATACTTGTGATATACATGATTTAGCTTCAACAGCATGCGAAATAAACGAGTTAGCTTCAAACCCATGCGAAACACATGATTTAGCTTCAAATCAATGCGAAGAAGAAGGGTTATCTTCGAATCCATGCGAAACGAATAGATTAGCTTCAAATACTTGTGATATTCATGATTCAGCTTCAACTGTATGCGAAACAAACGAGTTAGCTTCAAATCCATGCGAAACACATGATTTAGCTTCAAATCAATGCGAATTAGAAGGGTTATCTTCGAATCCATGCGAAACATATGATATAGCTACAAATACTTGTGATATACATGATTCAGCTTCAACAGCATGCGAAACAAACGAGTTAGCTTCAAATCCATGCGAAACACATGATTTAGCATCAAGTCAACGCGAAGTTGATGGCTTAGCTTCAAATCCATGCGAAACGAATGATTTAGCTTCACATACTTGTGAATATAAGTGATATAGCTTCAAATGCAGGCGAAACAAACGAGATAGCTTCAAACCCATGCGAAACACATGATTTAGCCTCAAATCAATGCGAAGTATATGGATTATCTTCGAAACCATGCGAAACAAATGGATTAGCTTCATATACTTGTGATATACATGATTTAGCTTCAACAGCATGCGAAATAAACGAGTTAGCTTCAAACCCATCCGAAACACATGATTTAGCTTCAAATCAATGCGAAGAAGAAGGGTTATCTTCGAATCCATGCGACACGAATAGATTAGCTTCAAATACTTGTGATATTCATGATTCAGCTTCAACTGTATGCGAAACAAACGAGTTAGCTTCAAATCCATGCGAAACACATGATTTAGCATCAAGTCAACGCGAAGTTGATGGCTTAGCTTCAAATCCATGCGAAACGAATGATTTAGCTTCACATACTTGTGAATATAAGTGATATAGCTTCAAATGCAGGCGAAACAAACGAGTTAGCTTCAAACCCATGCGAAACACATGATTTAGCCTCAAATCAATGCGAAGTATATGGATTATCTTCGAAACCATGCGAAACAAATTGTTTAACTTCAAATACTTGTGATATACATGATTTAGCTTCAACAGCATGCGAAACAAACGAGTTAGATTCAAATCCATGCGAAACACATGATTTAGCTTCAAATCAATGCGAAGTAGAAGGCTTATGTTAGAATCCATGCGAAACAATTGGATTAGCTTCATATACTTGTGTTATACATGATTTAGCTTCAACAGCATGCGAAATAAACGAGTTAGATTCAAATCCATACGAAACACATGATTTAACTTCAAATCAATGCGAACTAGAAGGGTTATCTTCGAATCCATGCGAAACATATGATATAGCTACAAATACTTGTGATATACATGATTCAGCTTCAACAGCATGCGAAACAAACGAGTTAGCTTCAAATCCATGCGAAACACATGATTTAGCTTCAAATCAATGCGAAGTAGAAGGCTTATGTTCGAATCCATGCGAAACAATTGGATTAGCTTCATATACTTGCGATATACATCATTTAGCTTCAACAGCATGCGAAAAAAACGAGTTAGATTCAAATCCATGCGAAACACATGATTTAACTTCAAATCAATGCGAAGTAGAAGGCTTACCTTCGAATCCATGCGAAACATATGATATAGCTTCAAATACTTGTGATACACATGGTTCAGCTTCAACTGCATGCGAAACAAACGAGTTAGCATCAAATCCATGCGAAACACATGATTTAGCTTCAAATCCATGCGAAGTAGGAGGCTTATCTTCGAATCCATGCGAAACAAATGGTTTAGCTTCAAATACTTGTGATATACATGATTTAGCTTCAACAGCATGCGAAACAAACGAGTTATCTTCAAATCCAAGCGAAACACATGATTTAGCTTCAAATCAATGCGAATTAGAAGGGTTATCTTCGAATCTATGCGAAACATATGATATAACTTCAAATAGTTGTGATATTCATGATTTAGCTTCAACAGCATGCGAAACAAACGAGTTAGCTTCAAATCCATGCGAAACACATGATTTAGATTAAAATCAATGCGAAGTAGAAGGGTTACCTTCGAATCCATGCGAAACAAATGGTTTAGCCGCAAATACTTGTGATATACATGATTCAGCTTCAACTGCATGCGAAACAAACGAGTTAGCATCAAATCCATGCGGAACACATGATTTAGCTTCAAATCAATGCGAAGTAGAAGGGTTACCTTCGAATCCATGCGAAACAAATGGTTTAGCCGCAAATACTTGTGATATACATGATTCAGCTTCAACTGCATGCGAAACAAACGAGTTAGCTTCAAATCCATGCGGTACACATGATTTAGCTTCAAATGAATGCGAAGTGGAAGGCTTATCTTCGAATCCATGCGAAACAAATGGTTTAGCTTCAAATACTTGTGATATACATGACTTAGCTTCAACTGCATGCGAAAAAAACGAGTTAAGCTTAAAATCCATGCGGAAAACATGATTTAGCCGTAAATCAATGCGAAGTAGAAGGCTGATCTTCGAATCCATGCGTAACAAATGGTTTAGCATCAAATACTTGTGATATACATGATTTAGCTTAAACACCATGCGAAACAAACGAGGTAGCTTCAAATCCATGCGAACACATGATTTAGCTTCAAATCAATGCGAAGTAGGAGGCTTATCTTCGAATCCATGCGAAACAAATGGTTTAGCTTCAAATACTTGTGATATGCATGATTTAGCTTCAACAGAATGCGAAACAAACGAGTTAGCTTCAAATCCATGCGAAACGCATGATTTACCATCTAATAAATGCGAAGTAGAAGGCTGATCTTCGAATCCATGCGAAACAAATGGTTTAGCCGCAAATACTTGTGATATACATGATTCAGCTTCAACTGCATGCGAAACAAACGAGTTAGCTTCAAATCCATGCGGAACACATGATTTAGCTTCAAATGAATGCGAAGTGGAAGGCTTATCTTCGAATCCATGCGAAACAAATGGTTTAGCTTCAAATACTTGTGATATACATGACTTAGCTTCAACTGCATGCGAAACAAACGAGTCAGCTTCAAATCCATGCGGAACACATGATTTATCTTCAAATCAATGCGAAGTGGAAGGCTTATCTTCGAAACCATGCGAAACAAATGGATTAGCTTCAAATACTTGTGATATACATGATTTAGCTTCAACAGCATGCCAAATAAACGAGTTAGCTTCAAACCAATGCGAAACACATGATTTAGCTTCAAATCAATGCGAAGAAGAAGGGTTATCTTCGAATCCATGCGAAACGAATAGATTAGCTTCAAATACTTGTGATATTCATGATTCAGCTTCAACTGCATGCGAAACAAACTAGTTAGCTTCAAATCCATGCGAAACACATGATGTAGCTTCAAATCAATGCGAATTAGAAGGGTTATCTTCGAATTCATGCGAAACATATGATATAGCTACAAATACTTGTGATATACATGATTTAGCTTCAACAGCATGCGAAACAAACGAGTTAGCTTCAAATCCATGCGAAACACATGATTTAGATTAAAATCAATGCGAAGTGGATGGCTTATCTTCGAATAAATGCGAAACAAATGATATAGCTTCAAATACTTGTGATATACATGATTTAGTTCCAACAGCATTCGAAACGAACGAGTTAGCTTCAAATCCATGCGAAACACATGATTTATCTTCAAATCAATGCGAAGTAGGAGGCTTATCTTCGAATCCATGCGAAACATATGATATAGCTTCAAATACTTGTGATATACATGATTTAGCTTCAACAGCATGCGAAACAAACGAGTTAGCTTCAAATCCATGCGAAACACATGATTTAGATTAAAATCAATGCGAAGTAGAAGGCTTATCTTCGAATAAATGCGAAACAAATGATATAGCTTCAAATACTTGTGATATACATGATTTAGTTCCAACAGCATGCGAAACGAACGAGTTAGATTCAAATCCATGCGAAACACATGATTTATCTTCAAATCAATGCGAAGTAGAAGGCTTATCTTCGAAACCATGCGAAACAAATGGATTAGCTTCATATACTTGTGATATACATGATTTAGCTTCAACAGCATGCGAAATAAACGAGTTAGCTTCAAACCCATGCGAAACACATGATTTAGCTTCAAATCAATGCGAAGAAGAAGGGTTATCTTCGAATCCATGCGAAACGAATAGATTAGCTTCAAATACTTGTGATATTCATGATTCAGCTTCAACTGTATGCGAAACAAACGAGTTAGCTTCAAATCCATGCGAAACACATGATTTAGCTTCAAATCAATGCGAATTAGAAGGGTTATCTTCGAATCCATGCGAAACATATGATATAGCTACAAATACTTGTGATATACATGATTCAGCTTCAACAGCATGCGAAACAAACGAGTTAGCTTCAAATCCATGCGAAACACATGATTTAGCATCAAGTCAACGCGAAGTTGATGGCTTAGCTTCAAATCCATGCGAAACGAATGATTTAGCTTCACATACTTGTGAATATAAGTGATATAGCTTCAAATGCAGGCGAAACAAACGAGATAGCTTCAAACCCATGCGAAACACATGATTTAGCCTCAAATCAATGCGAAGTATATGGATTATCTTCGAAACCATGCGAAACAAATGGATTAGCTTCATATACTTGTGATATACATGATTTAGCTTCAACAGCATGCGAAATAAACGAGTTAGCTTCAAACCCATGCGAAACACATGATTTAGCTTCAAATCAATGCGAAGAAGAAGGGTTATCTTCGAATCCATGCGAAACGAATAGATTAGCTTCAAATACTTGTGATATTCATGATTCAGCTTCAACTGTATGCGAAACAAACGAGTTAGCTTCAAATCCATGCGAAACACATGATTTAGCATCAAGTCAACGCGAAGTTGATGGCTTAGCTTCAAATCCATGCGAAACGAATGATTTAGCTTCACATACTTGTGAATATAAGTGATATAGCTTCAAATGCAGGCGAAACAAACGAGTTAGCTTCAAACCCATGCGAAACACATGATTTAGCCTCAAATCAATGCGAAGTATATGGATTATCTTCGAAACCATGCGAAACAAATTGTTTAACTTCAAATACTTGTGATATACATGATTTAGCTTCAACAGCATGCGAAACAAACGAGTTAGATTCAAATCCATGCGAAACACATGATTTAGCTTCAAATCAATGCGAAGTAGAAGGCTTATCTTCGAATCCATGCGAAACAAATGGTTTAGCTTCAAATACTTGTGATATACATGACTTAGCTTCAACTGCATGCGAAAAAAACGAGTTAAGCTTAAAATCCATGCGGAAAACATGATTTAGCCGTAAATCAATGCGAAGTAGAAGGCTGATCTTCGAATCCATGCGTAACAAATGGTTTAGCTTCAAATACTTGTGATATACATGATTTAGCTTAAACACCATGCGAAACAAACGAGGTAGCTTCAAATCCATGCGAACACATGATTTAGCTTCAAATCAATGCGAAGTAGGAGGCTTATCTTCGAATCCATGCGAAACAAATGGTTTAGCTTCAAATACTTGTGATATGCATGATTTAGCTTCAACAGAATGCGAAACAAACGAGTTAGCTTCAAATCCATGCGAAACGCATGATTTACCATCTAATAAATGCGAAGTAGAAGGCTGATCTTCGAATCCATGCGAAACAAATGGTTTAGCCGCAAATACTTGTGATATACATGATTCAGCTTCAACTGCATGCGAAACAAACGAGTTAGCTTCAAATCCATGCGGAACACATGATTTAGCTTCAAATGAATGCGAAGTGGAAGGCTTATCTTCGAATCCATGCGAAACAAATGGTTTAGCTTCAAATACTTGTGATATACATGATTTAGCTTCAACAGCATGCCAAATAAACGAGTTAGCTTCAATCCATTGCGAAACACATGATTTAGCTTCAAATCAATGCGAAGAAGAAGGGTTATCTTCGAATCCATGCGAAACGAATAGATTAGCTTCAAATACTTGTGATATTCATGATTCAGCTTCAACTGCATGCGAAACAAACGAGTTAGCTTCAAATCCATGCGAAACACATGATGTAGCTTCAAATCAATGCGAATTAGAAGGGTTATCTTCGAATTCATGCGAAACATATGATATAGCTACAAATACTTGTGATATACATGATTTAGCTTCAACAGCATGCGAAACAAACGAGTTAGCTTCAAATCCATGCGAAACACATGATTTAGATTAAAATCAATGCGAAGTAGATGGCTTATCTTCGAATAAATGCGAAACAAATGATATAGCTTCAAATACTTGTGATATACATGATTTAGTTCCAACAGCATTCGAAACGAACGAGTTAGCTTCAAATCCATGCGAAACACATGATTTATCTTCAAATCAATGCGAAGTAGGAGGCTTATCTTCGAATCCATGCGAAACATATGATATAGCTTCAAATACTTGTGATATACATGATTTAGCTTCAACAGCATGCGAAACAAACGAGTTAGCTTCAAATCCATGCGAAACACATGATTTAGATTAAAATCAATGCGAAGTAGAAGGCTTATCTTCGAATAAATGCGAAACAAATGATATAGCTTCAAATACTTGTGATATACATGATTTAGTTCCAACAGCATGCGAAACAAACGAGTTAGATTCAAATCCATGCGAAACACATGATTTATCTTCAAATCAATGCGAAGTAGAAGGCTTATCTTCGAAACCATGCGAAACAAATGGATTAGCTTCATATACTTGTGATATACATGATTTAGCTTCAACAGCATGCGAAATAAACGAGTTAGCTTCAAACCCATGCGAAACACATGATTTAGCTTCAAATCAATGCGAAGAAGAAGGGTTATCTTCGAATCCATGCGAAACGAATAGATTAGCTTCAAATACTTGTGATATTCATGATTCAGCTTCAACTGTATGCGAAACAAACGAGTTAGCTTCAAATCCATGCGAAACATATGATTTAGCTTCAAATCCATGCGAATTAGAAGGGTTATCTTCGAATCCATGCGAAACATATGATATAGCTACAAATACTTGTGATATACATGATTCAGCTTCAACAGCATGCGAAACAAACGAGTTAGCTTCAAATCCATGCGAAACACATGATTTAGCATCAAGTCAACGCGAAGTTGATGGCTTAGCTTCAAATCCATGCGAAACGAATGATTTAGCTTCACATACTTGTGAATATAAGTGATATAGCTTCAAATGCAGGCGAAACAAACGAGATAGCTTCAAACCCATGCCAAACACATGATTTAGCCTCAAATCAATGCGAAGTATATGGATTATCTTCGAAACCATGCGAAACAAATGGATTAGCTTCATATACTTGTGATATACATGATTTAGCTTCAACAGCATGCGAAATAAACGAGTTAGCTTCAAACCCATGCGAAACACATGATTTAGCTTCAAATCAATGCGAAGAAGAAGGGTTATCTTCGAATCCATGCGAAACGAATAGATTAGCTTCAAATACTTGTGATATTCATGATTCAGCTTCAACTGTATGCGAAACAAACGAGTTAGCTTCAAATCCATGCGAAACACATGATTTAGCATCAAGTCAACGCGAAGTTGATGGCTTAGCTTCAAATCCATGCGAAACGAATGATTTAGCTTCACATACTTGTGAATATAAGTGATATAGCTTCAAATGCAGGCGAAACAAACGAGTTAGCTTCAAACCCATGCGAAACACATGATTTAGCCTCAAATCAATGCGAAGTATATGGATTATCTTCGAAACCATGCGAAACAAATTGTTTAACTTCAAATACTTGTGATATACATGATTTAGCTTCAACAGCATGCGAAACAAACGAGTTAGATTCAAATCCATGCGAAACACATGATTTAGCTTCAAATCAATGCGAAGTAGAAGGCTTATGTTAGAATCCATGCGAAACAATTGGATTAGCTTCATATACTTGTGTTATACATGATTTAGCTTCAACAGCATGCGAAATAAACGAGTTAGATTCAAATCCATACGAAACACATGATTTAACTTCAAATCAATGCGAACTAGAAGGGTTATCTTCGAATCCATGCGAAACATATGATATAGCTACAAATACTTGTGATATACATGATTCAGCTTCAACAGCATGCGAAACAAACGAGTTAGCTTCAAATCCATGCGAAACACATGATTTAGCATCAAGTCAACGCGCTGTTGATGGCTTAGCTTCAAATCCATGCGAAACATATGATATAGCTTCAAATACTTGTGATATACATGGTTCAGCTTCAACTGCATGCGAAATAAACGAGTTAGCTTCAAATCCATGCGAAACACATGATTTAGCTTCAAATCAATGCGAAGTAGGAGGCTTATCTTCGAATCCATGCGAAACATATGATATAGCTTCAAATACTTGTGATATACACGATGTAGCTTCAACAGCATGCGAAACAAACGAGCTAGATTCAAATCCATGCGAAACACATGATTTAGCTTCAAATCAATGCGAAGTAGAAGGCTTATGTTCGAATCCATGCGAAACAATTGGATTAGCTTCATATACTTGCGATATACATCATTTAGCTTCAACAGCATGCGAAAAAAACGAGTTAGATTCAAATCCATGCGAAACACATGATTTAACTTCAAATCAATGCGAAGTAGAAGGCTTACCTTCGAATCCATGCGAAACATATGATATAGCTTCAAATACTTGTGATATACATGGTTCAGCTTCAACTGCATGCGAAACAAACGAGTTAGCATCAAATCCATGCGAAACACATGATTTAGCTTCAAATCCATACGAAGTAGGAGGCTTATCTTCGAATCCATGCGAAACAAATGGTTTAGCTTCAAATACTTGTGATATACATGATTTAGCTTCAACAGCATGCGAAACAAACGAGTTATCTTCAAATCCAAGCGAAACACATGATTTAGCTTCAAATTAATGCGAAGTAGATGGATTATCTTCGAATGCATGCGACAAATAGTTTAGCTTCAAATACTTGTGATGTACATGATTTAGCTTCAACTGCATGCGAAAAAAACGAGTTTAGCTTCAAATCCATGCGAAACACATGATTTAGCTTCAAATCAATTCGAATTAGAAGGGTTAGCTTCGAATCCATGCAAAACATATGATATAGCTTCAAATACTTGTGATATACATGATTTAGATTCAACAGCATGCGAAACAAACGAGTTAGCTTCAAATCCATGCGAAACACATGATTTAGCTTCAAATCAATGCGAAGTAGATGGATTATCTTCGAATCCATGCGAAACAAATGGTTTATCTTCAAATACTTGTGATATACATGATTTAGCTTCAACAGCATGCGAAACAAACGAGTTAGATTCAAATCCATGCGGAACACATGATTTATCTTCAAATCAATGCGAATTAGAAGGGTTATCTTCGAATCCATGCGAAACATATGATATAGCTTCAAATACTTGTGATATACATTATTTAGCTTCAACAGCATGCGAAACAAACGAGTTAGCTTCAAATCCATGCGAAACACATGATTTATCTTCAAATCAATGCGAAGAAGAAGGGTTATCTTCGAATCCATGCGAAACAAATAGATTAGCTTCAAATACTTGTGATATTCATGATTCAGCTTCAACTGCATGCGAAACAAACGAGTTAGCTTCAAATCCATCCGAAACACATGATGTAGCTTCAAATCAATGCGAATTAGAAGGGTTATCTTCGAATTCATGCGAAACATATGATATAGCTACAAATACTTGTGATATACATGATTCAGCTTCAACAGCATGCGAAACAAACGAGTTAGCTTCAAATCCATGCGAAACACATGATTTAGCATCAAGTCAACGCGCTGTTGATGGCTTAGCTTCAAATCCATGCGAAACATATGATATAGCTTCAAATACTTGTGATATACATGGTTCAGCTTCAACTGCATGCGAAATAAACGAGTTAGCTTCAAATCCATGCGAAACACATGATTTAGCTTCAAATCAATGCGAAGTAGGAGGCTTATCTTCGAATCCATGCGAAACATATGATATAGCTTCAAATACTTGTGATATACACGATGTAGCTTCAACAGCATGCGAAACAAACGAGCTAGATTCAAATCCATGCGAAACACATGATTTAGCTTCAAATCAATGCGAAGTAGAAGGCTTATGTTCGAATCCATGCGAAACAATTGGATTAGCTTCATATACTTGCGATATACATCATTTAGCTTCAACAGCATGCGAAAAAAACGAGTTAGATTCAAATCCATGCGAAACACATGATTTAACTTCAAATCAATGCGAAGTAGAAGGCTTACCTTCGAATCCATGCGAAACATATGATATAGCTTCAAATACTTGTGATATACATGGTTCAGCTTCAACTGCATGCGAAACAAACGAGTTAGCATCAAATCCATGCGAAACACATGATTTAGCTTCAAATCCATGCGAAGTAGGAGGCTTATCTTCGAATCCATGCGAAACAAATGGTTTAGCTTCAAATACTTGTGATATACATGATTTAGCTTCAACAGCATGCGAAACAAACGAGTTATCTTCAAATCCAAGCGAAACACATGATTTAGCTTCAAATTAAAGCGAAGTAGATGGATTATCTTCGAATGCATGCGACAAATAGTTTAGCTTCAAATACTTGTGATGTACATGATTTAGCTTCAACTGCATGCGAAAAAAACGAGTTTAGCTTCAAATCCATGCGAAACACATGATTTAGCTTCAAATCAATTCGAATTAGAAGGGTTAGCTTCGAATCCATGCAAAACATATGATATAGCTTCAAATACTTGTGATATACATGATTTAGATTCAACAGCATGCGAAACAAACGAGTTAGATTCAAATCCATGCGAAACACATGATTTAGCTTCAAATCAATGCGAAGTAGATGGATTATCTTCGAATCCATGCGAAACAAATGGTTTATCTTCAAATACTTGTGATATACATGATTTAGCTTCAACAGCATGCGAAACAAACGAGTTAGATTCAAATCCATGCGAAACACATGATTTATCTTCAAATCAATGCGAATTAGAAGGGTTATCTTCGAATCCATGCGAAACATATGATATAGCTTCAAATACTTGTGATATACATTATTTAGCTTCAACAGCATGCGAAACAAACGAGTTAGCTTCAAATCCATGCGAAACACATGATTTATCTTCAAATCAATGCGAAGAAGAAGGGTTATCTTCGAATCCATGCGAAACGAATATTTTAGCTTCAAATACTTGTGATATTCATGATTCAGCTTCAACTGCATGCGAAACAAACGAGTTAGCTTCAAATCCATCCGAAACACATGATGTAGCTTCAAATCAATGCGAATTAGAAGGGTTATCTTCGAATTCATGCGAAACATATGATATAGCTACAAATACTTGTGATATACATTATTTAGCTTCAACAGCATGCGAAACAAACGAGTTAGCTTCAAATCCATGCGAAACACATGATTTATCTTCAAATCAATGCGAAGTAGGAGGCTTATCTTCGAATCCATTTGAAACATATGATATAGCATCAAATACTTGTGATATACATGATTTAGCTTCAACAGCATGCGAAACAAACGAGTTAGCTTCAAATCCATGCGAAACACATGATTTAGATTAAAATCAATGCGAAGTAGAAGGCTTATCTTCGAATAAATGCGAAACAAATGATATAGCTTCAAATACTTGTGATATACATGATTTAGTTCCAACAGCATGCGAAACAAACGAGTTAGCTTCAAATCCATGCGAAACACATGATTTATCTTCAAATCAATGCGAAGTAGGAGGCTTATCTTCGAATCCATGCGAAACATATGATATAGCTTCAAATACTTGTGATATACACGATGTAGCTTCAACAGCATGCGAAACAAACGAGCTAGATTCAAATCCATGCGAAACACATGATTTAGCTTCAAATCAATGCGAAGTAGAAGGCTTATGTTCGAATCCATGCGAAACAATTGGATTAGCTTCATATACTTGCGATATACATCATTTAGCTTCAACAGCATGCGAAATAAACGAGTTAGATTCAAATCCATGCGAAACACATGACTTAGCTTCAAATTAATGCGAAGTAGATGGATTATCTTCGAATGCATGCGACAAATGGTTTAGCTTCAAATGCTTGTGATGTACATGGTTCAGCTTCAACTGCATGCGAAACAAACGAGTTAGCTTCAAATCATGCGAAACACATGATTTAGCTTCAAATCAATGCGAAGTGGAAGGCTTACCTTCGAATCCTTGCGAAACATATGATATAGCTTCAAATACTTGTGATATACATGGTTCAGCTTCAACTGCATGCGAAACAAACGAGTTAGCTTCAAATCCATGCGAAACAAATGATTTAGCTTCAAATCAATGCGAATTAGAAGGGTTATCTTGGAATCCATGCGAAACATATGATATAGCTTCAAATACTTGTGATATACACGATTTAGCTTCAACAGCATGCGAAACAAACGACTTAGATTCAAATCCATGCGAAACACATTATTTAACTTGAAATCAATGCGAAGTAGAAGGCTTATGTTCGAATCCATGCGAAACAATTGGATTAGCTTCATATACTTGCGATATACATGATTTAGCTTCAACAGCATGCGAAATAAACGAGTTAGATTCAAATCCATGCGAAACACATGATTTAACTTCAAATCAATGCGAAGTAGAAGGGTTATCTTCGAATCCATGCGAAACAAATGGTTTAGCTGCAAATACTTGTGATATACATGATTTAGCTTCAACTGCATACGAAATAAACGAGTTAGATTCAAATCCATGCGAAACACATGATTTAACTTGAAATCAATGCGAAGTAGAAGGGTTATCTTCGAATCCATGCGAAGCAAATGGTTTGGCTTCAAATACTTGTGATATACATGATTTAGCTTCAACTGCATACGAAATAAACGAGTTAGATTCAAATCCATGCGAAACACATGATTTAACTTGAAATCAATGCGAAGTAGAAGGGTTATCTTCGAATCCATGCGAAGCAAATGGTTTGGCTTCAAATACTTGTGATATACATGATTTAGCTTCAACTGCATGCGAAACAAACGAGTTAACTTCAAATCCATGCGAAACACATGATTTAGCTTCAAATCAATGCGAAGTGGAAGGCTTACCTTCGAATCCTTGCGAAACATATGATATAGCTTCAAATACTTGTGATATACATGGTTCAGCTTCAACTGCATGCGAAACAAACGAGTTAGCTTCAAATCCATGCGAAACACATGATTTAGCTTCAAATCAATGCGAAGTAGGAGGGTTATCTTCGAATCCATGCGAAACAAATGGTTTAGCTGCAAATACTTGTGATATACATGATTTAGCTTCAACTGCATGCGAAACAAACGAGTTAACTTCAAATCCATGCGAAACACATGATTTAGCTTCAAATCAATGCGAAGTGGAAGGCTTACCTTCGAATCCATGGGAAACGAATAGTTTAGCTTCAAATAGTTGTGATATACATGGTTCAGCTTCAACTGCATGCGAAACAAACGAGTTAGCTTCAAATCCATGCGAAACACATGATTTAGCTTCAAATCAATGCGAAGTAGAAGGGTTACCTTCGAATCCATGCGAAACAAATGGTTTAGCTTCAAATACTTGTGATATACATGATTTAGCTTCAACAGCATGCGAAACAAACGAGTTATCATCAAATCCAAGCGAAACACATGATTTAGCTTCAAATTAATGCGAAGTAGATGGATTATCTTCGAATGCATGCGACAAATGGTTTAGCTTCAAATACTTGTGATGTACATGATTTAGCTTCAACTGCATGCGGAACAAACGAGTTATCTTCAAATCCAAGCGAAACACATGATTTAGCTTCAAATTAATGCGAAGTAGATGGATTATCTTCGAGTGCATGCGACAAATGGTTTAGCTTCAAATGCTTGTGATGTACATGGTTCAGCTTCAACTGCATGCGAAACAAACGAGTTAGCTTCAAATCATGCGAAACACATGATTTAGCTTCAAATCAATGCGAAGTAGGAGGCTTATCATCGAATCCATGCGAAACAAATGGTTTAGCTTCAAATACTTGTGATATACACGATTTAGCTTCAACAGCATGCGGAACAAACGAGTTATCTTCAAATCCAAGCGAAACACATGACTTAGCTTCAAATTAATGCGAAGTAGATGGATTATCTTCGAATGCATGCGACAAATGGTTTAGCTTCAAATACTTGTGATGTACATGATTTAGCTTCAACTGCATGCGAAAAAAACGAGTTTAGCTTCAAATCCATGCGAAACACATGATTTAGCTTCAAATCAATGCGAATTAGAAGGGTTATCTTCGAATCCATGCGAAACATATGATATAGCTACAAATACTTGTGATATACATGATTTAGATTCAACAGCATGCGAAACAAACGAGTTAGCTTCAAATCCATGCGAAACAAATGATTTAGCTTCAAATCAATGCGAATTAGAAGGGTTATCTTGGAATCCATGCGAAACATATGATATAGCTTCAAATACTTGTGATATACACGATTTAGCTTCAACAGCATGCGAAACAAACGACTTAGATTCAAATCCATGCGAAACACATGATTTAACTTCAAATCAATGCGAAGTAGAAGGCTTATGTTCGAATCCATGCGAAACAATTGGATTAGCTTCTTATACTTGCGATATACATGATTTAGCTTCAACAGCATGCGAAATAAACGAGTTAGATTCAAATCCATGCGAAACACATGATTTAACTTCAAATCAATGCGAAGTAGAAGGGTTATCTTCGAATCCATGCGAAACAAATGGTTTAGCTGCAAATACTTGTGATATACATGATTTACCTTCAACTGCATACGAAATAAACGAGTTAGATTCAAATCCATGCGAAACACATGATTTAACTTGAAATCAATGCGAAGTAGAAGGGTTATCTTCGAATCCATGCGAAGCAAATGGTTTGGCTTCAAATACTTGTGATATACATGATTTAGCTTCAACTGCATGCGAAACAAACGAGTTAACTTCAAATCCATGCGAAACACATGATTTAGCTTCAAATCAATGCGAAGTGGAAGGCTTACCTTCGAATCCTTGCGAAACATATGATATAGCTTCAAATACTTGTGATATACATGGTTCAGCTTCAACTGCATGCGAAACAAACGAGTTAGCTTCAAATCCATGCGAAACACATGATTTAGCTTCAAATCAATGCGAAGTAGGAGGGTTATCTTCGAATCCATGCGAAACAAATGGTTTAGCTGCAAATACTTGTGATATACATGATTTAGCTTCAACTGCATGCGAAACAAACGAGTTAACTTCAAATCCATGCGAAACACATGATTTAGCTTCAAATCAATGCGAAGTGGAAGGCTTACCTTCGAATCCATGGGAAACGAATAGTTTAGCTTCAAATAGTTGTGATATACATGGTTCAGCTTCAACTGCATGCGAAACAAACGAGTTAGCTTCAAATCCATGCGAAACACATGATTTAGCTTCAAATCAATGCGAAGTAGGAGACTTATCTTCGAATCCATGCGAAACAAATGGTTTAGCTTCAAATACTTGTGATATACATGATTTAGCTTCAACAGCATGCGAAACAAACGAGTTATCATCAAATCCAAGCGAAACACATGATTTAGCTTCAAATTAATGCGAAGTAGATGGATTATCTTCGAATGCATGCGACAAATGGTTTAGCTTCAAATACTTGTGATGTACATGATTTAGCTTCAACTGCATGCGAAAAAAACGTGTGTAGCTTCAAATCCACGCGAAACACATGTTTTAGCTTCAAATCAATGCGAATTAGAAGGGTTATCTTCGAATCCATGCGAAACAAATGGTTTATCTTCAAATACTTGTGATATACATGATTTAGCTTTAACAGCATGCGAAACAAACGAGTTATCTTCAAATCCAATCGAAACACATGATTTAACTTCAAATCAATGCGAAGTAGAAGGCTTATCTTCGAATCCATGCGAAACAAATGATATAGCTTCAAATACTTGTGATATACACGATTTAGCTTCAACAGCATGCGAAACAAACGAGTTAGATTCAAATCCATGCGAAACACATGATTTAGCTTCAAATCAATGCGAAGTAGAAGGCTTATGTTCGAATCCATGCGAAACAATTGGATTAGCTTCATATACTTGCGATATACATGATTTAGCTTCAACAGCATGCGAAATAAACGAGTTAGATTCAAATCCATGCGAAACACATGATTTAGCTTCAAATCAATGCGAAGTAGGAGGCTTATCTTCGAATCCATGCGAAACAAATGATATAGCTTCAAATACTTGTGATATATGCGATTTAGCTTCAACAGCATGCGAAACAAACGAGTTAGATTCAAATCCATGAGAAACACATGATTTAGCTTCAAATCAATGCGAAGTAGAAGGCTTATGTTCGAATCCATGGGACACAATTGGATTAGCTTCATATACTTGCGATATACATGATTTAGCTTCAACAGCATGCGAAATAAACGAGTTAGATTCAAATCCATGCGAAACACATGATTTAACTTCAAATCAATGCGAAGTAGAAGGGTTGTCTTCGAATCCATGCGAAACAAATGTTTAAGCTGCAAATACTTGTGATATACATGATTTAGCTTCAACTGCATGCGAAACAAACGAGTTAACTTCAAATCCATGCGAAAAACATGATTTAGCTTCAAATCAATGCGAAGTGGAAGGCTTACCTTCGAATCCATGGGAAACGATTAGATTAGCTTCAAATAGTTGTGATATACAAGGTTCAGCTTCAACTGCATGCGAAACAAACGAGTTAGCTTCAAATCCATGCGAAACACATGATTTAGCTTCAAATCAATGCGAAGTAGGAGACTTATCTTCGAATCCATGCGAAACAAATGGTTTAGCTTCAAATACTTGTGATATACACGATTTAGCTTCAACAGCATGCGAAACAAACGAGTTAGATTCAAATCCATGCGAAACACATGATTTAGCTTCAAATCAATGCGAAGTAGAAGGCTTATGTTCGAATCCATGCGAAACAAATGGTTTAGCTTCAAATACTTGTGATATACATGATTTAGCTTCAACAGCATGCGAAATAAACGAGTTAGATTCAAATCCATGCGAAACACATGATTTAACTTCAAATCAATGCGAAGTAGAAGGGTTGTCTTCGAATCCATGCAAAACAAATGTTTAAGCTGCAAATACTTGTGATATACATGATTTAGCTTCAACTGCATGCGAAACAAACGAGTTAACTTCAAATCCATGCGAAAAACATGATTTAGCTTCAAATCAATGCGAAGTGGAAGGCTTACCTTCGAATCCATGGGAAACGAATAGTTTAGCTTCAAATAGTTGTGATAGACATGGTTCAGCTTCAACTGCATGCGAAACAAACGAGTTAGCTTCAAATCCATGCGAAACACATGATTTAGCTTCAAATCAATGCGAAGTAGGAGACTTATCTTCGAATCCATGCGAAACAAATGGTTTAGCTTCAAATACTTGTGATATACATGATTTAGCTTCAACAGCATGCGAAACAAACGAGTTATCATCAAATCCAAGCGAAACACATGATTTAGCTTCAAATTAATGCGAAGTAGATGGATTATCTTCGAATGCATGCGACAAATGGTTTAGCTTCAAATACTTGTGATGTACATGATTTAGCTTCAACTGCATGCGAAAAAAACGTGTGTAGCTTCAAATCCATGCGAAACACATGATTTAGCTTCAAATCAATGCGAATTAGAAGGGTTATCTTCGAATCCATGCGAAACAAATGGTTTATCTTCAAATACTTGTGATATACATGATTTAGTTTTAACAGCATGCGAAACAAACGAGTTATCTTCAAATCCAATCGAAACACATGATTTAGCTTCAAATGAATGCGAAGAACATGGATTATCTTCGAATCCATGCGAAACAAATGGTTTAGCTTCAAATACTTGTGATGTACATGATTTAGCTTCAACTGCATGCGAAAAAAACGAGTTAGCTTCAAATCCATGCGAAACACATGATTTAGCATCTAATCAATGCGAAGTAGAAGGCTGATTTTCGAATCCTTGCGAAGCAAATGGTTTGGCTTCAAATACTTGTGATACACTTGATTTAGCTTCAACAGCATGCGAAACAAACGAGTTAGATTCAAATCCATGCGAAACACATGATTTAGCTTCAAATCAATGCGAAGTAGATGGCTTATCTTCGAATACATGCGAAACAAATGGATTAGCTTCATATACTTGTGATATACATGATTTAGCTTCAACAGCATACGAAATAAACGAGTTAGATTCAAATCCATGCGAAACACATGATTTAACTTGACATCAATGCGAAGTAGAAGGGTTATCTTCGAATCCATGCGAAACAAATGGTTTAGCTGCAAATACTTGTGATATACATGATTTAGCTTCAACTGCATGCGAAACAAACGAGTTAACTTCAAATCCATGCGAAACACATGATTTAGATTCAAATCAATGCGAAGTGGAAGGCTTACCTTCGAATCCATGCGAAACGAATAGTTTAGTTTCAAATACTTGTGATATACATGGTTCAGCTTCAACTGCATGCGAAACAAACGAGTTAGCTTCAAATCCATGCGAAACACATGATTTAGCTTCAAATCAATGCGAAGTAGGAGGCTTATCTTCGAATCCATGCGAAACAAATGGATTAGCTTCAAATACTTGTGATATACATGATTTAGCTTCAACAGCATGCGAAACAAACGAGTTATCTTCTAATCCAAGCGAAACACATGATTTAGCTTCAAATTAATGCGAAGTAGATGGATTATCTTCGAATGCATGCGACAAATGGTTTAGCTTCAAATACTTGTGATGTACATGATTTAGCTTCAACTGCATGCGAAAAAAACGAGTTAACTTCAAATCCATGCGAAACACATGATTTAGCTTCAAATCAATGCGAAGTGGAAGGCTTACCTTCGAATCCTTGCGAAACATATGATATACCTTCAAATACTTGTGATATACATGGTTCAGCTTCAACTGCATGCGAAACAAACGAGTTAGCTTCAAATCCATGCGAAACACATGATTTAGCTTCAAATCAATGCGAAGTAGGAGGCTTATCTTCGAATCCATGCGAAACAAATGGATTAGCTTCAAATACTTGTGATATACGTGATTTAGCTTCAACTGCATGCGAAACAAACGAGTTAGCTTCAAATCCATGCGAAACACATGATTTAGCTTCAAATCAATGCGAAGTAGGAGACTTATCTTCGAATCCATGCGAAACAAATGGTTTAGCTTCAAATACTTGTGATATACATGATTTAGCTTCAACAGCATGCGAAACAAACGAGTTATCATCAAATCCAAGCGAAACACATGATTTAGCTTCAAATTAATGCGAAGTAGATGGATTATCTTCGAATGCATGCGACAAATGGTTTAGCTTCAAATACTTGTGATGTACATGATTTAGCTTCAACTGCATGCGAAAAAAACGTGTGTAGCTTCAAATCCACGCGAAACACATGATTTAGCTTCAAATCAATGCGAATTAGAAGGGTTATCTTCGAATCCATGCGAAACAAATGGTTTATCTTCAAATACTTGTGATATACATGATTTAGCTTTAACAGCATGCGAAACAAACGAGTTATCTTCAAATCCAATCGAAACACATGATTTAACTTCAAATCAATGCGAAGTAGAAGGCTTATCTTCGAATCCATGCGAAACAATTGATATAGCTTCAAATACTTGTGATATACACGATTTAGCTTCAACAGCATGCGAAACAAACGAGTTAGATTCAAATCCATGCGAAACACATGATTTAGCTTCAAATCAATGCGAAGTAGAAGGCTTATGTTCGAATCCATGCGAAACAATTGGATTAGCTTCATATACTTGCGATATACATGATTTAGCTTCAACAGCATGCGAAATAAACGAGTTAGATTCAAATCCATGCGAAACACATGATTTAACTTCAAATCAATGCGAAGTAGAAGGGTTGTCTTCGAATCCATGCGAAACAAATGTTTAAGCTGCAAATACTTGTGATATACATGATTTAGCTTCAACTGCATGCGATACAAACGAGTTAACTTCAAATCCATGCGAAAAACATGATTAAACTTCAAATCAATGCGAAGTGGAAGGCTTACCTTCGAATCCATGGGAAACGAATAGATTAGCTTCAAATAGTTGTGATATACAAGGTTCAGCTTCAACTGCATGCGAAACAAACGAGTTAGCTTCAAATCCATGCGAAACACATGATTTAGCTTCAAATCAATGCGAAGTAGGAGACTTATCTTCGAATCCATGCGAAACAAATGGTTTAGCTTCAAATACTTGTGATATACACGATTTAGCTTCAACAGCATGCGAAACAAACGAGTTAGATTCAAATCCATGCGAAACACATGATTTAGCTTCAAATCAATGCGAAGTAGAAGGCTTATGTTCGAATCCATGCGAAACAAATGGTTTAGCTTCAAATACTTGTGATATACATGATTTAGCTTCAACAGCATGCGAAATAAACGAGTTAGATTCAAATCCATGCGAAACACATGATTTAGCTTCAAATTAATGCGAAGAACATGGATTATCTTCGAATCCATGCGAAACAAATGGTTTAGCTTCAAATACTTGTGATGTACATGATTTAGCTTCAACTGCATGCGAAAAAAACGAGTTAGCTTCAAATCCATGCGAAACACATGATTTAGCATCTAATCAATGCGAAGTAGAAGGCTGATCTTCGAATCCATGCGAAGCAAATGGTTTGGCTTCAAATACTTGTGATACACTTGATTTAGCTTCAACAGCATGCGAAACAAACGAGTTAGATTCAAATCCATGCGAAACACATGATTTAGCTTCAAATCAATGCGAAGTAGATGGCTTATCTTCGAATACATGCGAAACAAATGGATTAGCTTCATATACTTGTGATATACATGATTTAGCTTCAACAGCATACGAAATAAACGAGTTAGATTCAAATCCATGCGAAACACATGATTTAACTTGACATCAATGCGAAGTAGAAGGGTTATCTTCGAATCCATGCGAAACAAATGGTTTAGCTGCAAATACTTGTGATATACATGATTTAGCTTCAACTGCATGCGAAACAAACGCGTTAACTTCAAATCCATGCGAAACACATGATTTAGCTTCAAATCAATGCGAAGTGGAAGGCTTACCTTCGAATCCATGCGAAACGAATAGTTTAGCTTCAAATACTTGTGATATACATGGTTCAGCTTCAACTGCATGCGAAACAAACGAGTTAGCTTCAAATCCATGCGAAACACATGATTTAGCTTCAAATCAATGCGAAGTAGGAGGCTTATCTTCGAATCCATGCGAAACAAATGGATTAGCTTCAAATACTTGTGATATACATGATTTAGCTTCAACAGCATGCGAAATAAACGAGTTAGATTCAAATCCATGCGAAACACATGATTTAACTTCAAATCAATGCGAAGTAGAAGGGTTGTCTTCGAATCCATGCGAAACAAATGTTTAAGCTGCAAATACTTGTGATATACATGATTTAGCTTCAACTGCATGCGAAACAAACGAGTTAACTTCAAATCCATGCGAAAAACATGATTTAGCTTCAAATCAATGCGAAGTGGAAGGCTTACCTTCGAATCCATGGGAAACGAATAGTTTAGCTTCAAATAGTTGTGATATACATGGTTCAGCTTCAACTGCATGCGAAACAAACGAGTTAGCTTCAAATCCATGCGAAACACATGATTTAGCTTCAAATCAATGCGAAGTAGGAGACTTATCTTCGAATCCATGCGAAACAAATGGTTTACCTTCAAATACTTGTGATATACATGATTTAGCTTCAACAGCATGCGAAACAAACGAGTTATCATCAAATCCAAGCGAAACACATGATTTAGCTTCAAATTAATGCGAAGTAGATGGATTATCTTCGAATGCATGCGACAAATGGTTTAGCTTCAAATACTTGTGATGTACATGATTTAGCTTCAACTGCATGCGAAAAAAACGTGTGTAGCTTCAAATCCATGCGAAACACATGATTTAGCTTCAAATCAATGCGAATTAGAAGGGTTATCTTCGAATCCATGCGAAACAAATGGTTTATCTTCAAATACTTGTGATATACATGATTTAGTTTTAACAGCATGCGAAACAAACGAGTTATCTTCAAATCCAATTGAAACACATGATTTAGCTTCAAATGAATGCGAAGAACATGGATTATCTTCGAATCCATGCGAAACAAATGGTTTAGCTTCAAATACTTGTGATGTACATGATTTAGCTTCAACTGCATGCGAAAAAAACGAGTTAGCTTCAAATCCATGCGAAACACATGATTTAGCATCTAATCAATGCGAAGTAGAAGGCTGATTTTCGAATCCATGCGAAGCAAATGGTTTGGCTTCAAATACTTGTGATACACTTGATTTAGCTTCAACATCATGCGAAACAAACGAGTTAGATTCAAATCCATGCGAAACACATGATTTAGCTTCAAATCAATGCGAAGTAGATGGCTTATCTTCGAATACATGCGAAACAAATGGATTAGCTTCATATACTTGTGATATACATGATTTAGCTTCAACAACATACGAAATAAACGAGTTAGATTCAAATCCATGCGAAACACATGATTTAACTTGACATCAATGCGAAGTAGAAGGGTTATCTTCGAATCCATGCGAAACAAATGGTTTAGCTCCAAATACTTGTGATGTACATGATTTAGCTTCAACTGCATGCGAAAAAAACGTGTGTAGCTTCAAATCCACGCGAAACACATGATTTAGCTTCAAATCAATGCGAATTAGAAGGGTTATCTTCGAATCCATGCGAAACAAATGGTTTATCTTCAAATACTTGTGATATACATGATTTAGCTTTAACAGCATGCGAAACAAACGAGTTATCTTCAAATCCAATCGAAACACATGATTTAACTTCAAATCAATGCGAAGTAGATGGCTTATCTTCGAATCCATGCGAAACAAATGATATAGCTTCAAATACTTGTGATATACACGATTTAGCTTCAACAGCATGCGAAACAAACGAGTTAGATTCAAATCCATGCGAAACACATGATTTAGCTTCAAATCAATGCGAAGTAGAAGGCTTATGTTCGAATCCATGCGAAACAATTGGATTAGCTTCATATACTTGCGATATACATGATTTAGCTTCAACAGCATGCGAAATAAACGAGTTAGATTCAAATCCATGCGAAACACATGATTTAGCTTCAAATCAATGCGAAGTAGGAGGCTTATCTTCGAATCCATGCGAAACAAATGATATAGCTTCAAATACTTGTGATATACACGATTTAGCTTCAACAGCATGCGAAACAAACGAGTTAGATTCAAATCCATGCGAAACACATGATTTAGCTTCAAATCAATGCGAAGTAGAAGGCTTATGTTCGAATCCATGGGACACAATTGGATTAGCTTCATATACTTGCGATATACATGATTTAGCTTCAACAGCATGCGAAATAAACGAGTTAGATTCAAATCCATGCGAAACACATGATTTAACTTCAAATCAATGCGAAGTAGAAGGGTTGTCTTCGAATCCATGCGAAACAAATGTTTAAGCTGCAAATACTTGTGATATACATGATTTAGCTTCAACTGCATGCGAAACAAACGAGTTAACTTCAAATCCATGCGAAAAACATGATTAAACTTCAAATCAATGCGAAGTGGAAGGCTTACCTTCGAATCCATGGGAAACGAATAGATTAGCTTCAAATAGTTGTGATATACAAGGTTCAGCTTCAACTGCATGCGAAACAAACAAGTTAGCTTCAAATCCATGCGAAACACATGATTTAGCTTCAAATCAATGCGAAGTAGGAGACTTATCTTCGAATCCATGCGAAACAAATGGTTTAGCTTCAAATACTTGTGATATACACGATTTAGCTTCAACAGCATGCGAAACAAACGAGTTAGATTCAAATCCATGCGAAACACATGATTTAGCTTCAAATCAATGCGAAGTAGAAGGCTTATGTTCGAATCCATGCGAAACAAATGGTTTAGCTTCAAATACTTGTGATATACATGATTTAGCTTCAACAGCATGCGAAATAAACGAGTTAGATTCAAATCCATGCGAAACACATGATTTAACTTCAAATCAATGCGAAGTAGAAGGGTTGTCTTCGAATCCATGCGAAACAAATGTTTAAGCTGCAAATACTTGTGATATACATGATTTAGCTTCAACTGCATGCGAAACAAACGAGTTAACTTCAAATCCATGCGAAAAACATGATTTAGCTTCAAATCAATGCGAAGTGGAAGGCTTACCTTCGAATCCATGGGAAACGAATAGTTTAGCTTCAAATAGTTGTGATATACATGGTTCAGCTTCAACTGCATGCGAAACAAACGAGTTAGCTTCAAATCCATGCGAAACACATGATTTAGCTTCAAATCAATGCGAAGTAGGAGACTTATCTTCGAATCCATGCGAAACAAATGGTTTACCTTCAAATACTTGTGATATACATGATTTAGCTTCAACAGCATGCGAAACAAACGAGTTATCATCAAATCCAAGCGAAACACATGATTTAGCTTCAAATTAATGCGAAGTAGATGGATTATCTTCGAATACATGCGAAACAAATGGATTAGCTTCATATACTTGTGATATACATGATTTAGCTTCAACAGCATACGAAATAAACGAGTTAGATTCAAATCCATGCGAAACACATGATTTAACTTGACATCAATGCGAAGTAGAAGGGTTATCTTCGAATCCATGCGAAACAAATGGTTTAGCTGCAAATACTTGTGATGTACATGATTTAGCTTCAACTGCATGCGAAAAAAACGTGTGTAGCTTCAAATCCACGCGAAACACATGATTTAGCTTCAAATCAATGCGAATTAGAAGGGTTATCTTCGAATCCATGCGAAACAAATGGTTTATCTTCAAATACTTGTGATATACATGATTTAGCTTTAACAGCATGCGAAACAAACGAGTTATCTTCAAATCCAATCGAAACACATGATTTAACTTCAAATCAATGCGAAGTAGAAGGCTTATCTTCGAATCCATGCGAAACAAATGATATAGCTTCAAATACTTGTGATATACACGATTTAGCTTCAACAGCATGCGAAACAAACGAGTTAGATTCAAATCCATGCGAAACACATGATTTAGCTTCAAATCAATGCGAAGTAGAAGGCTTATGTTCGAATCCATGCGAAACAATTGGATTAGCTTCATATACTTGCGATATACATGATTTAGCTTCAACAGCATGCGAAATAAACGAGTTAGATTCAAATCCATGCGAAACACATGATTTAGCTTCAAATCAATGCGAAGTAGGAGGCTTATCTTCGAATCCATGCGAAACAAATGATATAGCTTCAAATACTTGTGATATACACGATTTAGCTTCAACAGCATGCGAAACAAACGAGTTAGATTCAAATCCATGCGAAACACATGATTTAGCTTCAAATCAATGCGAAGTAGAAGGCTTATGTTCGAATCCATGGGACACAATTGGATTAGCTTCATATACTTGCGATATACATGATTTAGCTTCAACAGCATGCGAAATAAACGAGTTAGATTCAAATCCATGCGAAACACATGATTTAACTTCAAATCAATGCGAAGTAGAAGGGTTGTCTTCGAATCCATGCGAAACAAATGTTTAAGCTGCAAATACTTGTGATATACATGATTTAGCTTCAACTGCATGCGAAACAAACGAGTTAACTTCAAATCCATGCGAAAAACATGATTAAACTTCAAATCAATGCGAAGTGGAAGGCTTACCTTCGAATCCATGGGAAACGAATAGATTAGCTTCAAATAGTTGTGATATACAAGGTTCAGCTTCAACTGCATGCGAAACAAACGAGTTAGCTTCAAATCCATGCGAAACACATGATTTAGCTTCAAATCAATGCGAAGTAGGAGACTTATCTTCGAATCCATGCGAAACAAATGGTTTAGCTTCAAATACTTGTGATATACACGATTTAGCTTCAACAGCATGCGAAACAAACGAGTTAGATTCAAATCCATGCGAAACACATGATTTAGCTTCAAATCAATGCGAAGTAGAAGGCTTATGTTCGAATCCATGCGAAACAAATGGTTTAGCTTCAAATACTTGTGATATACATGATTTAGCTTCAACAGCATGCGAAATAAACGAGTTAGATTCAAATCCATGCGAAACACATGATTTAACTTCAAATCAATGCGAAGTAGAAGGGTTGTCTTCGAATCCATGCGAAACAAATGTTTAAGCTGCAAATACTTGTGATATACATGATTTAGCTTCAACTGCATGCGAAACAAACGAGTTAACTTCAAATCCATGCGAAAAACATGATTTAGCTTCAAATCAATGCGAAGTGGAAGGCTTACCTTCGAATCCATGGGAAACGAATAGTTTAGCTTCAAATAGTTGTGATATACATGGTTCAGCTTCAACTGCATGCGAAACAAACGAGTTAGCTTCAAATCCATGCGAAACACATGATTTAGCTTCAAATCAATGCGAAGTAGGAGACTTATCTTCGAATCCATGCGAAACAAATGGTTTACCTTCAAATACTTGTGATATACATGATTTAGCTTCAACAGCATGCGAAACAAACGAGTTATCATCAAATCCAAGCGAAACACATGATTTAGCTTCAAATTAATGCGAAGTAGATGGATTATCTTCGAATGCATGCGACAAATGGTTTAGCTTCAAATACTTGTGATGTACATGATTTAGCTTCAACTGCATGCGAAAAAAACGTGTGTAGCTTCAAATCCATGCGAAACACATGATTTAGCTTCAAATCAATGCGAATTAGAAGGGTTATCTTCGAATCCATGCGAAACAAATGGTTTATCTTCAAATACTTGTGATATACATGATTTAGGTTTAACAGCATGCGAAACAAACGAGTTATCTTCAAATCCAATCGAAACACATGATTTAGCTTCAAATGAATGCGAAGAACATGGATTATCTTCGAATCCATGCGAAACAAATGGTTTAGCTTCAAATACTTGTGATGTACATGATTTAGCTTCAACTGCATGCGAAAAAAACGAGTTAGCTTCAAATCCATGCGAAACACATGATTTAACTTGACATCAATGCGAAGTAGAAGGCTTATGTTCGAATCCATGCGAAACAAATGGTTTAGCTGCAAATACTTGTGATATACATGATTTAGCTTCAACTGCATGCGAAACAAACGAGTTAACTTCAAATCCATGCGAAACACATGATTTAGCTTCAAATCAATGCGAAGTAGGAGGCTTATCTTCGAATCCATGCGAAACAAACGAGTTATCTTCTAATCCAAGCGAAACACATGATTTAACTTCAAATTAATGCGAAGTAGATGGATTATCTTCGAATGCATACGACAAATGGTTTAGCTTCAAATACTTGTGATGTACATGATTTAGCTTCAACTGCATGCGAAAAAAACGAGTTAACTTCAAATCCATGCGAAACACATGATTTAGCTTCAAATCAATGCGAAGTGGAAGGCTTACCTTCGAATCCTTGCGAAACATATGATATAGCTTCAAATACTTGTGATATACATGGTTCAGCTTCAACTGCATGCGAAACAAACGAGTTAGATTCAAATCCATGCGAAACACATGATTTAGCTTCAAATCAATGCGAAGTAGAAGGCTTATGTTCGAATCCATGCGAAACAATTGGATTAGCTTCATATACTTGCGATATACATGGTTTAGCTTCAACAGCATGCGAAATAAACGAGTTAGATTCAAATCCATGCGAAACACATGATTTAACTTCAAATCAATGCGAAGTAGAAGGGTTATCTTCGAATCCATGCGAAACAAATGGTTTAGCTGCAAATACTTGTGATATACATGATTTAGCTTCAACTGCATACGAAATAAACGAGTTAGATTCAAATCCATGCGAAACACATGATTTAACTTGAAATCAATGCGAAGTAGAAGGGTTATCTTCGAATCCATGCGAAGCAAATGATATAGCTTCAAATACTTGTGATATACACGATTTAGCTTCAACAGCATGCGAAACAAACGAGTTAGATTCAAATCCAAGCGAAACACATGATTTAGCTTCAAATCAATGCGAAGTAGAAGGCTTATGTTCGAATCCATGCGAAACAATTGGATTAGATTCATATACTTGCGATATACATGATTTAACTTCAACAGCATGCGAAATAAACCAGTTAGATTCAAATCCATGCGAAACACATGATTTAACTTCAAATCAATGCGAAGTAGAAGGGTTGTCTTCGAATCCATGCGAAACAAATGTTTAAGCTGCAAATACTTGTGATATACATGATTTAGCTTCAACAGCATGCGAAACAAACGAGTTATCATCAAATCCAAGCGAAACACATGATTTAGCTTCAAATTAATGCGAAGTAGATGGATTATCTTCGAATGCATGCGACAAATGGTTTAGCTTCAAATACTTGTGATGTACATGATTTAGCTTCAACTGCATGCGAAAAAAACGTGTGTAGCTTCAAATCCATGCGAAACACATGATTTAGCTTCAAATCAATGCGAATTAGAAGGGTTATCTTCGAATTCATGCGAAACAAATGGTTTATCTTCAAATACTTGTGATATACATGATTTAGCTTTAACAGCATGCGAAACAAACGAGTTATCTTCAAATCCAATCGAAACACATGATTTAGCTTCAAATGAATGCGAAGAACATGGATTATCTTCGAATCCAAGCGAAACAAATGGTTTAGCTTCAAATACTTGTGATGTACATGATTTAGCTTCAACTGCATGCGAAAAAAACGAGTTAGCTTCAAATCCATGCGAAACACATGATTTAGCATCTAATCAATGCGAAGTAGAAGGCTGATTTTCGAATCCATGCGAAGCAAATGGTTTGGCTTCAAATACTTGTGATACACTTGATTTAGCTTCAACAGCATGCGAAACAAACGAGTTAGATTCAAATCCATGCGAAACACATGATTTAGCTTCAAATCAATGCGAAGTAGATGGCTTATCTTCGAATACATGCGAAACAAATGGATTAGCTTCATATACTTGTGATATACATGATTTAGCTTCAACAGCATACGAAATAAACGAGTTAGATTCAAATCCATGCGAAACACATGATTTAACTTGACATCAATGCGAAGTAGAAGGGTTATCTTCGAATCCATGCGAAACAAATGGTTTAGCTGCAAATACTTGTGATATACATGATTTAGCTTCAACTGCATGCGAAACAAACGAGTTAGATTCAAATCCATGCGAAACACATGATTTAGCTTCAAATCAATGCGAAGTGGAAGGCTTACCTTCGAATCCATGCGAAACGAATAGTTTAGCTTCAAATACTTGTGATATACATGGTTCAGCTCCAACTGCATGCGAAACAAACGAGTTAGCTTCAAATCCATGCGAAACACATGATTTAGCTTCAAATCAATGCGAAGTAGGAGGCTTATCTTCGAATCCATGCGAAACAAATGGATTAGATTCAAATACTTGTGATATACATGATTTAGCTTCAACAGCATGCGAAACAAACGAGTTATCTTCTAATCCAAGCGAAACACATGATTTAGCTTCAAATTAATGCGAAGTAGATGGATTATCTTCGAATGCATGCGACAAATGGTTTAGCTTCAAATACTTGTGATGTACATGATTTAGCTTCAACTGCATGCGAAAAAAACGAGTTAACTTCAAATCCATGCGAAACACATGATTTAGCTTCAAATCAATGCGAAGTGGAAGGCTTACCTTCGAATCCTTGCGAAACATATGATATAGCTTCAAATACTTGTGATATACATGGTTCAGCTTCAACTGCATGCGAAACAAACGAGTTAGCTTCAAATCCATGCGAAACACATGATTTAGCTTCAAATCAATGCAAAGTAGGAGGCTTATCTTCGAATCCATGCGAAACAAATGGATTAGCTTCAAATACTTGTGATATACATGATTTAGCTTCAACAGCATGCGAAACAAACGAGTTATCTTCTAATCCAAGCGAAACACATGATTTAGCTTCAAATTAATGCGAAGTAGATGGATTATCTTCGAATGCATGCGACAAATGGTTTAGCTTCAAATACTTGTGATGTACATGATTTAGCTTCAACTGCATGCGAAAAAAACGAGTTAACTTCAAATCCATGCGAAACACATGATTTAGCTTCAAATCAATGCGTATTGGAAGGGTTATCTTCGAATCCATGCGGAACAAATGGTTTAGCTTCAAATACTTGTGATATACATGATTTAGCTTCAACAGCATGCGAAACAAACGAGTTAGATTCAAATCCATGCGAAACACATGATTTAGCTTCAAATCAAAGCGAAGTAGAAGGCTTATGTTCGAATCCATGCGACACAATTGGATTAGCTTCATATACTTGCGATATACATGATTTAGCTTCAACAGCATGCGAAATAAACGAGTTAGATTCAAATCCATGCGAAACACATGATTTAACTTCAAATCAATGCGAAGTAGAAGGGTTGTCTTCGAATCCATGCGAAACAAATGTTTAAGCTGCAAATACTTGTGATATACATGATTTAGCTTCAACTGCATGCGAAACAAACGAGTTAACTTCAAATCCATGCGAAAAACATGATTTAGCTTCAAATCAATGCGAAGTGGAAGGCTTACCTTCGAATCCATGCGAAACGAATAGTTTAGCTTCAAATACTTGTGATATACATGGTTCAGCGTCAACTGCATGCGAAACAAACGAGTTAGCTTCAAATCCAAGCGAAACACATGATTTAGCTTCAAATTAATGCGAAGTAGATGGATTATCTTCGAATGCATGCGACAAATGGTTTAGCTACAAATACTTGTGATGTACATGATTTAGCTTCAACTGCATGCGAAAAAAACGAGTTAACTTCAAATCCATGCGAAACACATGATTTAGCTTCAAATCAATGCGAAGTAGGAGGCTTATCTTCGAATCCATGCGAAACAAATGGATTAGCTTCAAATACTTGTGATATACATGATTTAGCTTCAACAGCATGCGAAACAAACGAGTTATCTTCTAATCCAAGCGAAACACATGATTTAGCTTCAAATTAATGCGAAGTAGATGGATTATCTTCGAATGCATGCGACAAATGGTTTAGCTTCAAATACTTGTGATGTACATGATTTAGCTTCAACTGCATGCGAAAAAAACGAGTTAACTTCAAATCCATGCGAAACACATGATTTAGCTTCAAATCAATGCGTATTGGAAGGGTTATCTTCGAATCCATGCGGAACAAATGGTTTAGCTTCAAATACTTGTGATATACATGATATAGCTTCAACAGCATGCGAAACAAACGAGTTAGATTCAAATCCATGCGAAACACATGATTTAGCTTCAAATCAATGCGAAGTAGAAGGCTTATGTTCGAATCCATGCGACACAATTGGATTAGCTTCATATACTTGCGATATACATGATTTAGCTTCAACAGCATGCGAAATAAACGAGTTAGATTCAAATCCATGCGAAACACATGATTTAACTTCAAATCAATGCGAAGTAGAAGGGTTGTCTTCGAATCCATGCGAAACAAATGTTTAAGCTGCAAATACTTGTGATGTACATGATTTAGCTTCAACTGCATGCGAAAAAAACGAGTTAACTTCAAATCCATGCGAAACACATGATTTAGCTTCAAATCAATGCGAAGTGGAAGGCTTACCTTCGAATCCTTGCGAAACATATGATATAGCTTCAAATACTTGTGATATACATGGTTCAGCTTCAACTGCATGCGAAACAAACGAGTTAGCTTCAAATCCATGCGAAACACATGATTTAGCTTCAAATCAATGCAAAGTAGGAGGCTTATCTTCGAATCCATGCGAAACAAATGGATTAGCTTCAAATACTTGTGATATACATGATTTAGCTTCAACAGCATGCGAAACAAACGAGTTATCTTCTAATCCAAGCGAAACACATGATTTAGCTTCAAATTAATGCGAAGTAGATGGATTATCTTCGAATGCATGCGACAAATGGTTTAGCTTCAAATACTTGTGATGTACATGATTTAGCTTCAACTGCATGCGAAAAAAACGAGTTAACTTCAAATCCATGCGAAACACATGATTTAGCTTCAAATCAATGCGTATTGGAAGGGTTATCTTCGAATCTATGCGGAACAAATGGTTTAGCTTCAAATACTTGTGATATACATGATTTAGCTTCAACAGCATGCGAAACAAACGAGTTAGATTCAAATCCATGCGAAACACATGATTTAGCTTCAAATCAAAGCGAAGTAGAAGGCTTATGTTCGAATCCATGCGACACAATTGGATTAGCTTCATATACTTGCGATATACATGATTTAGCTTCAACAGCATGCGAAATAAACGAGTTAGATTCAAATCCATGCGAAACACATGATTTAACTTCAAATCAATACGAAGTAGAAGGGTTGTCTTCGAATCCATGCGAAACAAATGTTTAAGCTGCAAATACTTGTGATATACATGATTTAGCTTCAACTGCATGCGAAACAAACGAGTTAACTTCAAATCCATGCGAAAAACATGATTTAGCTTCAAATCAATGCGAAGTGGAAGGCTTACCTTCGAATCCATGCGAAACGAATAGTTTAGCTTCAAATACTTGTGATATACATGGTTCAGCTTCAACTGCATGCGAAACAAACGAGTTAGCTTCAAATCCAAGCGAAACACATGATTTAGCTTCAAATTAATGCGAAGTAGATGGATTATCTTCGAATGCATGCGACAAATGGTTTAGCTACAAATACTTGTGATGTACATGATTTAGCTTCAACTGCATGCGAAAAAAACGAGTTAACTTCAAATCCATGCGAAACACATGATTTAGCTTCAAATCAATGCGAAGTAGGAGGCTTATCTTCGAATCCATGCGAAACAAATGGATTAGCTTCAAATACTTGTGATATACATGATTTAGCTTCAACAGCATGCGAAACAAACGAGTTATCTTCTAATCCAAGCGAAACACATGATTTAGCTTCAAATTAATGCGAAGTAGATGGATTATCTTCGAATGCATGCGACAAATGGTTTAGCTTCAAATACTTGTGATGTACATGATTTAGCTTCAACTGCATGCGAAAAAAACGAGTTAACTTCAAATCCATGCGAAACACATGATTTAGCTTCAAATCAATGCGTATTGGAAGGGTTATCTTCGAATCCATGCGAAACAAATGTTTAAGCTGCAAATACTTGTGATACACTTGATTTAGCTTCAACAGCATGCGAAACAAACGAGTTAGATTCAAATCCATGCGAAACACATGATTTAGCTTCAAATCAATGCGAAGTAGAAGGGTTATCTTCGAATCCATGCGAAACATATGATATAGCTTCAAATACTTGTGATATACATGATTTAGATTCAACAGCATGCGAAACAAACGAGTTAGCTTCAAATCCATGCGAAACACATGATTTAGCTTCAAAACAATGCGAAGTAGATGGATTATCTTCGAATCCATGCGAAACAAATGGTTTAGCTTCAAATACTTGTGATATACATGATTTAGCTTTAACAGCATGCGAAACAAACGAGTTCGATTCAAATCCATGCGAAACACATGATTTAGCTTCGAATCAATGCGAAGTAGAAGGCTGATCTTCGAATCCATGCGAAAGAAATGGTTTGGCTTCAAATCAATGCGAAGTAGAAGGCTTATGTTCGAATCCATGCGAAACAATTGGATTAGCTTCATATACTTGCGATATACATGATTTAGCTTCAACAGCATGCGGAATAAACGAGTTAGATTCAAATCCATGCGAAACACATGATTTAGCTTCAAATCAATGCGAAGTGGAAGGCTTACCTTCGAATTCATGCGAAACAAATGGTTTAGCTTCAAATACTTGTGATATACATGGTTCAGCTTCAACTGCATGCGAAACAAACGAGTTAGCTTCAAATCCATGCGAAACACATGATTTAGCTTCAAATCAATGCGAAGTAGGAGACTTATCTTCGAATCCATGCGAAACAAATGGTTTAGCTTCAAATACTTGTGATATACATGATTTAGCTTCAACAGCATGCGAAACAATTCGAGTTAGATTCAAATCCATGCGAAACACATGATTTAGCTTCAAATCAATTCGAATTAGAAGGGTTATCTTCGAATCCATGCGAAACATATGATATAGCTTCAAATACTTGTGATATACATGATTTAGATTCAACAGCATGCGAAACAAACGAGTTAGCTTCAAATCCATGCGAAACACATGTTTTAGCTTCAAATCAATGCGAAGTAGATGGATTATCTTCGAATCCATGCGAAACAAATGGTTTATCTTCAAATACTTGTGATATACATGATTTAGCTTCAACAGCATGCGAAACAAACGAGTTAGATTCAAATCCATGCGAAACACATGATTTAGATTCAAATCAATGCGAAGTAGATGGCTTATCTTCGAATACATGCGAAACAAATGGATTAGCTTCATATACTTGTGATATACATGATTTAGCTTCAACAGCATACGAAATAAACGAGTTAGATTCAAATCCATGCGAAACACATGATTTGACTTGAAATCAATGCGAAGTAGAAGGGTTATCTTCGAATCCATGCGAAGCAAATGGTTTGGCTTCAAATACTTGTGATATACATGATTTAGCATCAACTGCATGCGAAACAAACGAGTTAACTTCAAATCCATGCGAAACACATGATTTAGCTTCAAATCAATGCGAAGTGGAAGGCTTACCTTCGAATCCATGCGAAACATATGATATAGCTTCAAATACTTGTGATATACATGGTTCAGCTCCAACTGCATGCGAAACAAACGAGTTAGCTTCAAATCCATGCAAAACACATGATTTAGCTTCAAATCAATGCGAAGTAGGAGGCTTATCTTCGAATCCATGCGAAACAAATGATATAGCTTCAAATACTTGTGATATACACGATTTAGCTTCAACAGCATGCGAAACAAACGAGTTAGATTCAAATCCATGCGAAACACATGATTTAGCTTCAAATCAATGCGAAGTAGAAGGCTTATGTTCGAATCCATGCGAAACAATTGGATTAGCTTCATATACTTGCGATATACATGATTTAGCTTCAACAGCATGCGAAACAAACGAGTTAACTTCAAATCCATGCGAAGCACATGATTTAGCTTCAAATCAATGCGAAGTGGAAGGCTTACCTTCGAATCCATGCGAAACGAATAGTTTAGCTTCAAATACTTGTGATATACATGGTTCAGCTTCAACTGCATGCGAAACAAACGAGTTAGCTTCAAATCCATGCTAAACACATGATTTAGCTTCAAATCAATGCGAAGTAGGAGACTTATCTTCGAATCCATGCGAAACAAATGGTTTAGCTTCAAATACTTGTGATATACATGATTTAGCTTCAACAGCATGCGAAACAAACGAGTTAGATTCAAATCCATGCGAAACACATGATTTAACTTGAAATCAATGCGAAGTAGAAGGGTTATCTTCGAATCCATGCGAAGCAAATGGTTTGGCTTCAAATACTTGTGATATACATGATTTAGCTTCAACTGCATGCGAAACAAACGAGTTAACTTCAAATCCATGCGAAACACATGATTTAGCTTCAAATCAATGCGAAGTTGAAGGCTTACCTTCGAATCCGTGCGAAACATATGATATAGCTTCAAATACTTGTGATATACATGGTTCAGCTTCAACTGCATGCGAAACAAACGAGTTAGCTTCAAATCCGTGCGAAACACATGATTTAGCTTCAAATCAATACGAAGCAGGAGGCTTATCTTCGAATCCATGCGAAACAAATGATATAGCTTCAAATACTTGTGATATACACGATTTAGCTTCAACAGCATGCGAAACAAACGAGTTAGATTCAAATCCATGCGAAACACATGATTTAGCTTCAAATCAATGCGAAGTAGAAGGCTTATGTTCGAATCCATGCGAAACAATTGGATTAGCTTCATATACTTGCGATATACATGATTTAGCTTCAACAGCATGCGAAATAAACGAGTTAGATTCAAATCCATGCGAAACACATGATTTAACTTCAAATCAATGCGAAGTAGAAGGGTTATCTTCGAATCCATGCGAAATAAATGGTTTAGCTGCAAATACTTGTGATATACATGATTTAGCTTCAACTGCATACGAAATAAACGAGTTAGATTCAAATCCAAGCGAAACACATGATTTAACTTGAAATCAATGCGAAGTAGAAGGGTTATCTTCGAATCCATGCGAAGCAAATTGTTTGGCTTCAAATACTTGTGATATACATGATTTAGCTTCAACTGCATGCGAAACAAACGAGTTAACTTCAAATCCATGCGAAACACATGATTTAGCTTCAAATCAATGCGAAGTGGAAGGCTTACCTTCGAATCCTTGCGAAACATATGATATAGCTTCAAATACTTGTGATATACATGGTTCAGCTTCAACTGCATGCGAAACAAACGAGTTAACTTCAAATCCATGCGAAACACATGATTTAGCTTCAAATCAATGCGAAGTAGGAGGCTTATCTTCGAATCCATGCGAAACAAATGATATAGCTTCAAATACTTGTGATATACACGATTTAGCTTCAACAGCATGCGAAACAAACGAGTTAGATTCAAATCCATGCGAAACACATGATTTAGCTTCAAATCAATGCGAAGTGGAAGGCTTACCTTCGAATCCATGCGAAACGAATAGTTTAGCTTCAAATACTTGTGATATACATGGTTCAGCTTCAACTGCATGCGAAACAAACGAGTTAGCTTCAAATCCATGCGAACACATGATTTAGCTTCAAATCAATGCGAAGTAGGAGACTTATCTCCGAATCCATGCGAAACAAATGGTTTAGCTTCAAATACTTGTGATGTACATGATTTAGCTTCAACTGCATGCGAAAAAAACGTGTGTAGCTTCAAATCCATGCGAATCACATGATTTAGCTTCAAATCAATGCGAATTAGATGGGTTATCTTCGAATCCATGCGAAACGAATGGTTTATCTTCAAATACTTGTGATATACATGATTTAGCTTTAACAGCATGCGAAACAAACGAGTTATCTTCAAATCCAATCGAAACACATGATTTAGCTTCAAATGAATGCGAAGAACATGGATTATCTTCGAATCCATGCGAAACAAATGGTTTAGCTTCAAATACTTGTGATGTACATGATTTAGCTTCAACTGCATGCGAAAAAAACGAGTTAGCTTCAAATCCATGCGAAACACATGATTTAGCATCTAATCAATGCGAAGTAGAAGGCTGATTTTCGAATCCATGCGAAACAAATGGATTAGCTTCAAATACTTGTGATATACATGATTTAGCTTCAACAGCATGCGAAACAAACGAGTTATCTTCTAATCCAAGCGAAACACATGATTTAGCTTCAAATTAATGCGAAGTAGATGGATTATCTTCGAATGCATGCGACAAATGGTTTAGCTTCAAATACTTGTGATGTACATGATTTAGCTTCAACTGCATGCGAAAAAAACGAGTTAACTTCAAATCCATGCGAAACACATGATTTAGCTTCAAATCAATGCGTATTGGAAGGGTTATCTTCGAATCCATGCGGAACAAATGGTTTAGCTTCAAATACTTGTGATATACATGATTTAGCTTCAACAGCATGCGAAACAAACGAGTTAGATTCAAATCCATGCGAAACACATGATTTAGCTTCAAATCAAAGCGAAGTAGAAGGCTTATGTTCGAATCCATGCGACACAATTGGATTAGCTTCATATACTTGCGATATACATGATTTAGCTTCAACAGCATGCGAAATAAACGAGTTAGATTCAAATCCATGCGAAACACATGATTTAACTTCAAATCAATGCGAAGTAGAAGGGTTGTCTTCGAATCCATGCGAAACAAATGTTTAAGCTGCAAATACTTGTGATATACATGATTTAGCTTCAACTGCATGCGAAACAAACGAGTTAACTTCAAATCCATGCGAAAAACATGATTTAGCTTCAAATCAATGCGAAGTGGAAGGCTTACCTTCGAATCCATGCGAAACGAATAGTTTAGCTTCAAATACTTGTGATATACATGGTTCAGCTTCAACTGCATGCGAAACAAACGAGTTAGCTTCAAATCCAAGCGAAACACATGATTTAGCTTCAAATTAATGCGAAGTAGATGGATTATCTTCGAATGCATGCGACAAATGGTTTAGCTACAAATACTTGTGATGTACATGATTTAGCTTCAACTGCATGCGAAAAAAACGAGTTAACTTCAAATCCATGCGAAACACATGATTTAGCTTCAAATCAATGCGAAGTAGGAGGCTTATCTTCGAATCCATGCGAAACAAATGGATTAGCTTCAAATACTTGTGATATACATGATTTAGCTTCAACAGCATGCGAAACAAACGAGTTATCTTCTAATCCAAGCGAAACACATGATTTAGCTTCAAATTAATGCGAAGTAGATGGATTATCTTCGAATGCATGCGACAAATGGTTTAGCTTCAAATACTTGTGATGTACATGATTTAGCTTCAACTGCATGCGAAAAAAACGAGTTAACTTCAAATCCATGCGAAACACATGATTTATCTTCAAATCAATGCGTATTGGAAGGGTTATCTTCGAATCCATGCGGAACAAATGGTTTAGCTTCAAATACTTGTGATATACATGATATAGCTTCAACAGCATGCGAAACAAACGAGTTAGATTCAAATCCATGCGAAACACATGATTTAGCTTCAAATCAATGCGAAGTAGAAGGCTTATGTTCGAATCCATGCGACACAATTGGATTAGCTTCATATACTTGCGATATACATGATTTAGCTTCAACAGTTGCGAAATAAACGAGTTAGATTCAAATCCATGCGAAACACATGATTTAACTTCAAATCAATGCGAAGTAGAAGGGTTGTCTTCGAATCCATGCGAAACAAATGTTTAAGCTGCAAATACTTGTGATGTACATGATTTAGCTTCAACTGCATGCGAAAAAAACGAGTTAACTTCAAATCCATGCGAAACACATGATTTAGCTTCAAATCAATGCGAAGTGGAAGGCTTACCTTCGAATCCTTGCGAAACATATGATATAGCTTCAAATACTTGTGATATACATGGTTCAGCTTCAACTGCATGCGAAACAAACGAGTTAGCTTCAAATCCATGCGAAACACATGATTTAGCTTCAAATCAATGCAAAGTAGGAGGCTTATCTTCGAATCCATGCGAAACAAATGGATTAGCTTCAAATACTTGTGATATACATGATTTAGCTTCAACAGCATGCGAAACAAACGAGTTATCTTCTAATCCAAGCGAAACACATGATTTAGCTTCAAATTAATGCGAAGTAGATGGATTATCTTCGAATGCATGCGACAAATGGTTTAGCTTCAAATACTTGTGATGTACATGATTTAGCTTCAACTGCATGCGAAAAAAACGAGTTAACTTCAAATCCATGCGAAACACATGATTTAGCTTCAAATCAATGCGTATTGGAAGGGTTATCTTCGAATCCATGCGGAACAAATGGTTTAGCTTCAAATACTTGTGATATACATGATTTAGCTTCAACAGCATGCGAAACAAACGAGTTAGATTCAAATCCATGCGAAACACATGATTTAGCTTCAAATCAAAGCGAAGTAGAAGGCTTATGTTCGAATCCATGCGACACAATTGGATTAGCTTCATATACTTGCGATATACATGATTTAGCTTCAACAGCATGCGAAATAAACGAGTTAGATTCAAATCCATGCGAAACACATGATTTAACTTCAAATCAATGCGAAGTAGAAGGGTTGTCTTCGAATCCATGCGAAACAAATGTTTAAGCTGCAAATACTTGTGATATACATGATTTAGCTTCAACTGCATGCGAAACAAACGAGTTAACTTCAAATCCATGCGAAAAACATGATTTAGCTTCAAATCAATGCGAAGTGGAAGGCTTACCTTCGAATCCATGCGAAACGAATAGTTTAGCTTCAAATACTTGTGATATACATGGTTCAGCTTCAACTGCATGCGAAACAAACGAGTTAGCTTCAAATCCAAGCGAAACACATGATTTAGCTTCAAATTAATGCGAAGTAGATGGATTATCTTCGAATGCATGCGACAAATGGTTTAGCTACAAATACTTGTGATGTACATGATTTAGCTTCAACTGCATGCGAAAAAAACGAGTTAACTTCAAATCCATGCGAAACACATGATTTAGCTTCAAATCAATGCGAAGTATGAGGCTTATCTTCGAATCCATGCGAAACAAATGGATTAGCTTCAAATACTTGTGATATACATGATTTAGCTTCAACAGCATGCGAAACAAACGAGTTATCTTCTAATCCAAGCGAAACACATGATTTAGCTTCAAATTAATGCGAAGTAGATGGATTATCTTCGAATGCATGCGACAAATGGTTTAGCTTCAAATACTTGTGATGTACATGATTTAGCTTCAACTGCATGCGAAAAAAACGAGTTAACTTCAAATCCATGCGAAACACATGATTTAGCTTCAAATCAATGCGTATTGGAAGGGTTATCTTCGAATCCATGCGGAACAAATGGTTTATCTTCAAATACTTGTGATATACATGATATAGCTTCAACAGCATGCGAAACAAACGAGTTAGATTCAAATCCATGCGAAACACATGATTTAGCTTCAAATCAATGCGAAGTAGAAGGCTTATGTTCGAATCCATGCGACACAATTGGATTAGCTTCATATACTTGCGATATACATGATTTAGCTTCAACAGCATGCGAAATAAACGAGTTAGATTCAAATCCATGCGAAACACATGATTTAACTTCAAATCAATGCGAAGTAGAAGGGTTGTCTTCGAATCCATGCGAAACAAATGTTTAAGCTGCAAATACTTGTGATATACATGATTTAGCTTCAACTGCATGCGAAACAAACGAGTTAACTTCAAATACATGCGAAAAACATGATTTAGCTTCAAATCAATGCGAAGTGGAAGGCTTACCTTCGAATCCATGGGAAACGAATAGTTTAGCTTCAAATAGTTGTGATATACATGGTTCAGCTTCAACTGCATGCGAAACAAACGAGTTAGCTTCAAATCCATGCGAAACACATGATTTAGCTTCAAATCAATGCGAAGTAGGAGACTTATCTTCGAATCCATGCGAAACAAATGGTTTAGCTTCAAATACTTGTGATATACACGATTTAGCTTCAACAGCATGCGAAACAAACGAGTTAGATTCAAATCCATGCGAAACACATGATTTAGCTTCAAATCAATGCGAAGTAGAAGGCTTATGTTCGAATCCATGCGAAACAAATGGTTTAGCTTCAAATACTTGTGATATACATGATTTAGCTTCAACAGCATGCGAAATAAACGAGTTAGATTCAAATCCATGCGAAACACATGATTTAACTTCAAATCAATGCGAAGTAGAAGGGTTGCCTTCGAATCCATGCGAAACAAATGTTTAAGCTGCAAATACTTGTGATACACTTGATTTAGCTTCAACAGCATGCGAAACAAACGAGTTAGATTCAAATCCATGCGAAACACATGATTTAGCTTCAAATCAATGCGAAGTAGAAGGGTTATCTTCGAATCCATGCGAAACATATGATATAGCTTCAAATACTTGTGATATACATGATTTAGATTCAACAGCATGCGAAACAAACGAGTTAGCTTCAAATCCATGCGAAACACATGATTTAGCTTCAAAACAATGCGAAGTAGATGGATTATCTTCGAATCCATGCGAAACAAATGGTTTAGCTTCAAATACTTGTGATATACATGATTTAGCTTTAACAGCATGCGAAACAAACGAGTTCGATTCAAATCCATGCGAAACACATGATTTAGCTTCGAATCAATGCGAAGTAGAAGGCTGATCTTCGAATCCATGCGAAAGAAATGGTTTGGCTTCAAATCAATGCGAAGTAGAAGGCTTATGTTCGAATCCATGCGAAACAATTGGATTAGCTTCATATACTTGCGATATACATGATTTAGCTTCAACAGCATGCGGAATAAACGAGTTAGATTCAAATCCATGCGAAACACATGATTTAGCTTCAAATCAATGCGAAGTGGAAGGCTTACCTTCGAATCCATGCGAAACAAATGGTTTAGCTTCAAATACTTGTGATATACATGGTTCAGCTTCAACTGCATGCGAAACAAACGAGTTAGCTTCAAATCCATGCGAAACACATGATTTAGCTTCAAATCAATGCGAAGTAGGAGACTTATCTTCGAATCCATGCGAAACAAATGGTTTAGCTTCAAATACTTGTGATATACATGATTTAGCTTCAACAGCATGCGAAACAATTCGAGTTAGATTCAAATCCATGCGAAACACATGATTTAGCTTCAAATCAATTCGAATTAGAAGGGTTATCTTCGAATCCATGCGAAACATATGATATAGCTTCAAATACTTGTGATATACATGATTTAGATTCAACAGCATGCGAAACAAACGAGTTAGCTTCAAATCCATGCGAAACACATGTTTTAGCTTCAAATCAATGCGAAGTAGATGGATTATCTTCGAATCCATGCGAAACAAATGGTTTATCTTCAAATACTTGTGATATACATGATTTAGCTTCAACAGCATGCGAAACAAACGAGTTAGATTCAAATCCATGCGAAACACATGATTTAGATTCAAATCAATGCGAAGTAGATGGCTTATCTTCGAATACATGCGAAACAAATGGATTAGCTTCATATACTTGTGATATACATGATTTAGCTTCAACAGCATACGAAATAAACGAGTTAGATTCAAATCCATGCGAAACACATGATTTAACTTGAAATCAATGCGAAGTAGAAGGGTTATCTTCGAATCCATGCGAAGCAAATGGTTTGGCTTCAAATACTTGTGATATACATGATTTAGCATCAACTGCATGCGAAACAAACGAGTTAACTTCAAATCCATGCGAAACACATGATTTAGCTTCAAATCAATGCGAAGTGGAAGGCTTACCTTCGAATCCATGCGAAACATATGATATAGCTTCAAATACTTGTGATATACATGGTTCAGCTCCAACTGCATGCGAAACAAACGAGTTAGCTTCAAATCCATGCAAAACACATGATTTAGCTTCAAATCAATGCGAAGTAGGAGGCTTATCTTCGAATCCATGCGAAACAAATGATATAGCTTCAAATACTTGTGATATACACGATTTAGCTTCAACAGCATGCGAAACAAACGAGTTAGATTCAAATCCATGCGAAACACATGATTTAGCTTCAAATCAATGCGAAGTAGAAGGCTTATGTTCGAATCCATGCGAAACAATTGGATTAGCTTCATATACTTGCGATATACATGATTTAGCTTCAACAGCATGCGAAACAAACGAGTTAACTTCAAATCCATGCGAAGCACATGATTTAGCTTCAAATCAATGCGAAGTGGAAGGCTTACCTTCGAATCCATGCGAAACGAATAGTTTAGCTTCAAATACTTGTGATATACATGGTTCAGCTTCAACTGCATGCGAAACAAACGAGTTAGCTTCAAATCCATGCTAAACACATGATTTAGCTTCAAATCAATGCGAAGTGGGAGACTTATCTTCGAATCCATGCGAAACAAATGGTTTAGCTTCAAATACTTGTGATATACATGATTTAGCTTCAACAGCATGCGAAACAAACGAGTTAGATTCAAATCCATGCGAAACACATGATTTAACTTGAAATCAATGCGAAGTAGAAGGGTTATCTTCGAATCCATGCGAAGCAAATGGTTTGGCTTCAAATACTTGTGATATACATGATTTAGCTTCAACTGCATGCGAAACAAACGAGTTTACTTCAAATCCATGCGAAACACATGATTTAGCTTCAAATCAATGCGAAGTTGAAGGCTTACCTTCGAATCCGTGCGAAACATATGATATAGCTTTAAATACTTGTGATATACATGGTTCAGCTTCAACTGCATGCGAAACAAACGAGTTAGCTTCAAATCCATGCGAAACACATGATTTAGCTTCAAATCAATACGAAGCAGGAGGCTTATCTTCGAATCCATGCGAAACAAATGATATAGCTTCAAATACTTGTGATATACACGATTTAGCTTCAACAGCATGCGAAACAAACGAGTTAGATTCAAATCCATGCGAAACACATGATTTAGCTTCAAATCAATGCGAAGTAGAAGGCTTATGTTCGAATCCATGCGAAACAATTGGATTAGCTTCATATACTTGCGATATACATGATTTAGCTTCAACAGCATGCGAAATAAACGAGTTAGATTCAAATCCATGCGAAACACATGATTTAACTTCAAATCAATGCGAAGTAGAAGGGTTATCTTCGAATCCATGCGAAATAAATGGTTTAGCTGCAAATACTTGTGATATACATGATTTAGCTTCAACTGCATACGAAATAAACGAGTTAGATTCAAATCCAAGCGAAACACATGATTTAACTTGAAATCAATGCGAAGTAGAAGGGTTATCTTCGAATCCATGCGAAGCAAATTGTTTGGCTTCAAATACTTGTGATATACATGATTTAGCTTCAACTGCATGCGAAACAAACGAGTTAACTTCAAATCCATGCGAAACACATGATTTAGCTTCAAATCAATGCGAAGTGGAAGGCTTACCTTCGAATCCTTGCGAAACATATGATATAGCTTCAAATACTTGTGATATACATGGTTCAGCTTCAACTGCATGCGAAACAAACGAGTTAGCTTCAAATCCATGGAAACTCATGATTTAGCTTCAAATCAATGCGAAGTAGGAGGCTTATCTTCGAATCCATGCGAAACAAATGATATAGCTTCAAATACTTGTGATATACACGATTTAGCTTCAACAGCATGCGAAACAAACGAGTTAGATTCAAATCCATGCGAAACACATGATTTAGCTTCAAATCAATGCGAAGTGGAAGGCTTACCTTCGAATCCATGCGAAACGAATAGTTTAGCTTCAAATACTTGTGATATACATGGTTCAGCTTCAACTGCATGCGAAACAAACGAGTTAGCTTCAAATCCATGCGAACACATGATTTAGCTTCAAATCAATGCGAAGTAGGAGACTTATCTTCGAATCCATGCGAAACAAATGGTTTAGCTTCAAATACTTGTGATGTACATGATTTAGCTTCAACTGCATGCGAAAAAAACGTGTGTAGCTTCAAATCCATGCGAATCACATGATTTAGCTTCAAATCAATGCGAATTAGATGGGTTATCTTCGAATCCATGCGAAACGAATGGTTTATCTTCAAATACTTGTGATATACATGATTTAGCTTTAACAGCATGCGAAACAAACGAGTTATCTTCAAATCCAATCGAAACACATGATTTAGCTTCAAATGAATGCGAAGAACATGGATTATCTTCGAATCCATGCGAAACAAATGGTTTAGCTTCAAATACATGTGATGTACATGATTTAGCTTCAACTGCATGCGAAAAAAACGAGTTAGCTTCAAATCCATGCGAAACACATGATTTAGCATCTAATCAATGCGAAGTAGAAGGCTGATTTTCGAATCCATGCGAAGCAAATGGTTTGGCTTCAAATACTTGTGATACACTTGATTTAGCTTCAACAGCATGCGAAACAAACGAGTTAGATTCAAATCCATGCGAAACACATGATTTAGCTTCAAATCAATGCGAAGTAGATGGCTTATCTTCGAATACATGCGAAACAAATGGATTAGCTTCATATACTTTTGATATACATGATTTAGCTTCAACAGCATACGAAATAAACGAGTTAGATTCAAATCCATGTGAAACACATGATTTAACTTGAAATCAATGCGAAGTAGAAGGGTTATCTTCGAATCCATGCGAAACAAATGGTTTAGCTGCAAATACTTGTGATATACATGATTTAGCTTCAACTGCATGCGAAACAAACGAGTTAACTTCAAATCCATGCGAAACACGTGATTTAGCTTCAAATCAATGCGAAGTGGAAGGCTTACCTTCGAATCCATGCGAAACGAATAGTTTAGCTTCAAATACTTGTGATATACATGGTTCAGCTTCAACTGCATGCGAAACAATCGAGTTAGCTTCAAATCCATGCGAAACACATGATTTAGCTTCAAATCAATGCGAAGTAGATGGATTATCTTCGAATCCATGAGACAAATGGTTTAGCTTCAAATACTTGTGATATACATAATTTAGCTTCAACAGCATGCGAAACAAACGAGTTAGCTTCAAATCCATGCGAAACACATGATTTAGCTTCAAATCAATGCGAATTAGATGGGTTATCTTGGAATCCATGCGAAACATATGATATAGCTTCAAATACTTGTGATATACACGATTTAGCTTCAACAGCATGCGAAACAAACGAGTTAGATTCAAATCCATGCGAAACACATGATTTAACTTCAAATCAATGCGAAGTAGAAGGCTTATCTTCGAATCCATGCGAAACAAATGATATAGCTTCAAATACTTGTTATATACACGATTTAGCTTCAACAGCATGCGAAACAAACGAGTTAGATTCAAATCCATGCGAAACACATGATTTAGCTTCAAATCAATGCGAAGTAGAAGGCTTATGTTCGAATCCATGCGAAACAATTGGATTAGCTTCATATACTTGCGATATACATGATTTAGCTTCAACAGCATGCGAAATAAACGAGTTAGATTCAAATCCATGCGAAACACATGATTTAACTTCAAATCAATGCGAAGTAGAAGGGTTGTCTTCGAATCCATGCGAAACAAATGTTTAAGCTGCAAATACTTGTGATATACATGATTTATCTTCAACTGCATGCGAAACAAACGAGTTAACTTCAAATCCATGCGAAACACATGATTTAGCTTCAAATCAATGCGAAGTGGAAGGCTTACCTTCGAATCCATGGGAAACGAATAGTTTAGCTTCAAATAGTTGTGATATACATGGTTCAGCTTCAACTGCATGCGAAACAAAAGAGTTAGCTTCAAATCCATGCGAAACACATGATTTAGCTTCAAATCAATGCGAAGTAGGAGGCTTATCTTCGAATCCATGCGAAACAAATGATATAGCTTCAAATACTTGTGATATACACGATTTAGCTTCAACAGCATGCGAAACAAACGAGTTAGATTCAAATCCATGCGAAACACATGATTTAACTTCAAATCCATGCGAAACACATGATTTAACTTCAAATCAATGCGAAGTAGTAGGGTTGTCTTCGAATCCATGCGAAACAAATGGTTTAGCTGCAAATACTTGTGATATACATGATTTAGCTTCAACTGCATGCGAAACAAGCGAGTTAACTTCAAATCCATGTGAAACACATGATTTAGCTTCAAATCAATGCGAAGTGGAAGGCTTACCTTCGAATCCATGCGAAACGAATAGTTTAGCTTCAAATACTTGTGATATACATGGTTCAGCTTCAACTGCATGCGAAACAAACGAGTTAGCTTCAAATCCATGTGAACACATGATTTAGCTTCAAATCAATGCGAAGTAGGAGACTTATCTTCGAATCCATGCGAAACAAATGGTTTAGCTTCAAATACTTGTGATATACATGACTTAGCTTCAACAGCATGCGAAACAAACGAGTTAGCTTCAAATCCATGCGAAACACATGATTTAGCTTCAAATCAATGCGAAGTAGGAGGCTTATCTTCGAATCCATCCGAAACAAATGGTTTAGCTTCAAATACTTGTGATATACATGATTTAGCTTCAACAGCATACGAAACAAACGAGTTAGCTTCAAATCCATGCGAAACACATGATTTAGATTAAAATCAATGCGAAGTAGTAGGGTTACCTTCGAATCCATGCGAAACAAATGGTTTAGCCGCAAATACTTGTGATATACATGATTCAGCTTCAACTGCATGCGAAAAAAACGTGTGTAGCTTCAAATCCATGCGAAACACATGATTTAGCTTCAAATCAATGCGAAGTAGATGGATTATCTTCAAATCCAATCGAAACACATGATTTAGCCTTAAATCAATGCGAAGTAGAACGCTGATCTTCGAATCCATGCGTAACAAATGGTTTAGCTTCAAATACTTGTGATATACATGATTTAGCTTAAACAGCACGCGAAACAAACGAGTTAACTTCAAATCCATGCGAAACACATGATTTAGCATCTAATCAATGCGAAGTAGAAGGCTGATTTTCGAATCCATGCGAAGCAAATGGTTTGGCTTCAAATACTTGTGATACACTTGATTTAGCTTCAACAGCATGCGAAACAAACGAGTTAGATTCAAATCCATGCGAAACACATGATTTAGCTTCAAATCAATGCGAAGTAGATGGCTTATCTTCGAATACATGCGAAACAAATGGATTAGCTTCATATACTTTTGATATACATGATTTAGCTTCAACAGCATACGAAATAAACGAGTTAGATTCAAATCCATGTGAAACACATGATTTAACTTGAAATCAATGCGAAGTAGAAGGGTTATCTTCGAATCCATGCGAAACAAATGGTTTAGCTGCAAATACTTGTGATATACATGATTTAGCTTCAACTGCATGCGAAACAAACGAGTTAACTTCAAATCCATGCGAAACACGTGATTTAGCTTCAAATCAATGCGAAGTGGAAGGCTTACCTTCGAATCCATGCGAAACGAATAGTTTAGCTTCAAATACTTGTGATATACATGGTTCAGCTTCAACTGCATGCGAAACAATCGAGTTAGCTTCAAATCCATGCGAAACACATGATTTAGCTTCAAATCAATGCGAAGTAGATGGATTATCTTCGAATCCATGAGACAAATGGTTTAGCTTCAAATACTTGTGATATACATAATTTAGCTTCAACAGCATGCGAAACAAACGAGTTAGCTTCAAATCCATGCGAAACACATGATTTAGCTTCAAATCAATGCGAATTAGATGGGTTATCTTGGAATCCATGCGAAACATATGATATAGCTTCAAATACTTGTGATATACACGATTTAGCTTCAACAGCATGCGAAACAAACGAGTTAGATTCAAATCCATGCGAAACACATGATTTAACTTCAAATCAATGCGAAGTAGAAGGCTTATCTTCGAATCCATGCGAAACAAATGATATAGCTTCAAATACTTGTTATATACACGATTTAGCTTCAACAGCATGCGAAACAAACGAGTTAGATTCAAATCCATGCGAAACACATGATTTAGCTTCAAATCAATGCGAAGTAGAAGGCTTATGTTCGAATCCATGCGAAACAATTGGATTAGCTTCATATACTTGCGATATACATGATTTAGCTTCAACAGCATGCGAAATAAACGAGTTAGATTCAAATCCATGCGAAACACATGATTTAACTTCAAATCAATGCGAAGTAGAAGGGTTGTCTTCGAATCCATGCGAAACAAATGTTTAAGCTGCAAATACTTGTGATATACATGATTTATCTTCAACTGCATGCGAAACAAACGAGTTAACTTCAAATCCATGCGAAACACATGATTTAGCTTCAAATCAATGCGAAGTGGAAGGCTTACCTTCGAATCCATGGGAAACGAATAGTTTAGCTTCAAATAGTTGTGATATACATGGTTCAGCTTCAACTGCATGCGAAACAAAAGAGTTAGCTTCAAATCCATGCGAAACACATGATTTAGCTTCAAATCAATGCGAAGTAGGAGGCTTATCTTCGAATCCATGCGAAACAAATGATATAGCTTCAAATACTTGTGATATACACGATTTAGCTTCAACAGCATGCGAAACAAACGAGTTAGATTCAAATCCATGCGAAACACATGATTTAACTTCAAATCCATGCGAAACACATGATTTAACTTCAAATCAATGCGAAGTAGTAGGGTTGTCTTCGAATCCATGCGAAACAAATGGTTTAGCTGCAAATACTTGTGATATACATGATTTAGCTTCAACTGCATGCGAAACAAGCGAGTTAACTTCAAATCCATGTGAAACACATGATTTAGCTTCAAATCAATGCGAAGTGGAAGGCTTACCTTCGAATCCATGCGAAACGAATAGTTTAGCTTCAAATACTTGTGATATACATGGTTCAGCTTCAACTGCATGCGAAACAAACGAGTTAGCTTCAAATCCATGTGAACACATGATTTAGCTTCAAATCAATGCGAAGTAGGAGACTTATCTTCGAATCCATGCGAAACAAATGGTTTAGCTTCAAATACTTGTGATATACATGACTTAGCTTCAACAGCATGCGAAACAAACGAGTTAGCTTCAAATCCATGCGAAACACATGATTTAGCTTCAAATCAATGCGAAGTAGGAGGCTTATCTTCGAATCCATCCGAAACAAATGGTTTAGCTTCAAATACTTGTGATATACATGATTTAGCTTCAACAGCATACGAAACAAACGAGTTAGCTTCAAATCCATGCGAAACACATGATTTAGATTAAAATCAATGCGAAGTAGAAGGGTTACCTTCGAATCCATGCGAAACAAATGGTTTAGCCGCAAATACTTGTGATATACATGATTCAGCTTCAACTGCATGCGAAAAAAACGTGTGTAGCTTCAAATCCATGCGAAACACATGATTTAGCTTCAAATCAATGCGAAGTAGATGGATTATCTTCAAATCCAATCGAAACACATGATTTAGCCTTAAATCAATGCGAAGTAGAACGCTGATCTTCGAATCCATGCGTAACAAATGGTTTAGCTTCAAATACTTGTGATATACATGATTTAGCTTAAACAGCACGCGAAACAAACGAGTTAACTTCAAATCCATGCGAAACACATGATTTAGCTTCAAATCAATGCGAAGTGGAAGGCTTATCTTCGAATCCATGCGAAACAAATGGATTAGATTCATATACTTGTGATACACATAATTTAGCTTCAACAGCATGCGAAATAAGCGAGTTAGATCCAAATCCATGCGAAACACATGATTTAGCATCTAATCAATGCGAAGTAGAAGGCTGATTTTCGAATCCATGCGAAGCAAATGGTTTGGCTTCAAATACTTGTGATATACTTGATTTAGCTTCAACAGCATGCGAAACAAACGAGTTAGATTCAAATCCATGCGAAACACATGATTTAGCTTCAAATCAATGCGAAGTAGATGGCTTATATTCGAATACATGCGAAACAAATGGATTAGCTTCATATACTTGTGATATACATGATTTAGCTTCAACAGCATACGAAATAAACGAGTTAGATTCAAATCCATGTGAAACACATGATTTAACTTGAAATCAATGCGAAGTAGAAGGGTTATCTTCGAATCCATGCGAAACAAATGGTTTAGCTGCGAATACTTGTGATATACATGATTTAGCTTCAACTGCATGCGAAACAAACGAGTTAACTTCAAATCCATGCGAAACACGTGATTTAGCTTCAAATCAATGCGAAGTGGAAGGCTTACCTTCGAATCCATGCGAAACGAATAGTTTAGCTTCAAATACTTGTGATATACATGGTTCAGCTTCAACTGCATGCGAAACAATCGAGTTAGCTTCAAATCCATGCGAAACACATGATTTAGCTTCAAATCAATGCGAAGTAGATGGATTATCTTCGAATCCATGAGACAAATGGTTTAGCTTCAAATACTTGTGATATACATGATTTAGCTTCAACAGCATGCGAAACAAACGAGTTAGCTTCAAATCCATGCGAAACACATGATTTAGCTTCAAATCAATGCGAATTAGATGGGTTATCTTGGAATCCATGCGAAACATATGATATAGCTTCAAATACTTGTGATATACACGATTTAGCTTCAACAGCATGCGAAACAAACGAGTTAGATTCAAATCCATGCGAAACACATGATTTAACTTCAAATCAATGCGAAGTAGAAGGCTTATCTTCGAATCCATGCGAAACAAATGATATAGCTTCAAATACTTGTGATATACACGATTTAGCTTCAACAGCATGCGAAACAAACGAGTTAGATTCAAATCCATGCGAAACACATGATTTAGCTTCAAATCAATGCGAAGTAGAAGGCTTATGTTCGAATCCATGCAAAACAATTGGATTAGCTTCATATACTTGCGATATACATGATTTAGCTTCAACAGCATGCGAAATAAACGAGTTAGATTCAAATCCATGCGAAACACATGATTTAACTTCAAATCAATGCGAAGTAGAAGGGTTGTCTTCGAATCCATGCGAAACAAATATTTAAGCTGCAAATACTTGTGATATACATGATTTAGATTCAACAGCATGCGAAACAAACGAGTTATCTTCTAATCCAAGCGAAACACATGATTTAGCTTCAAATTAATGCGAAGTAGATGGATTATCTTCGAATGCATGCGACAAATGGTTTAGCTTCAAATACTTGTGATGTACATGATTTAGCTTCAACTGCATGCGAAAAAAACGAGTTAGCTTCAAATCCATGCGAAACACATGATTTAGCTTCAAATCAATGCGAAGTAGGAGGCTTATCTTCGAATCCATGCGAAACAAATGGTTTAGCTTCAAATACTTGTGATATACATGATTTAGCTTCAACAGCATGCGAAACAAACGAGTTATCATCAAATCCAAGCGAAACACATGATTTAGCTTCAAATTAATGCGAAGTAGATGGATTATCTTCGAATGCATGCGACAAATGGTTTAGCTTCAAATACTTGTGATGTACATGATTTAGCTTCAACTGCATGCGAAAAAAACGTGTGTAGCTTCAAATCCATGCGAAACACATGATTTAGCTTCAAATCAATGCGAAGTGGAAGGCTTACGTTCGAATCCATGGGAAACGAATAGTTTAGCTTCAAATAGTTGTGATATACATGGTTCAGCTTCAACTGCATGCGAAACAAACGAGTTAGCTTCAAATCCATGCGAAACACATGATTTAGCTTCAAATCAATGCGAAGTAGGAGGCTTATATTCGAATCCATGCGAAACAAATGATATAGCTTCAAATACTTGTGATATACACGATTTAGCTTCAACAGCATGCGAAACAAACGAGTTAGATTCAAATCCATGCGAAACACATGATTTAACTTCGAATCCATGCGAAACACATGATTTAACTTCAAATCAATGCGAAGTAGTAGGGTTGTCTTCGAATCCATGCGAAACAAATGGTTTAGCTGCAAATACTTGTGATATACATGATTTAGCTTCAACTGCATGCGAAACAAACGAGTTAACTTCAAATCCATGTGAAACACATGATTTAGCTTCAAATCAATGCGAAGTGGAAGGCTTACCTTCGAATCCATGCGAAACGAATAGTTTAGCTTCAAATACTTGTGATATACATGGTTCAGCTTCAACTGCATGCGAAACAAACGAGTTAGCTTCAAATCCATGCGAACACATGATTTAGCTTCAAATCAATGCGAAGTAGGAGACTTATCTTCGAATCCATGCGAAACAAATGGTTTAGCTTCAAATACTTGTGATATACATGAGTTAGCTTCAACAGCATGCGAAACAAACGAGTTATCATCAAATCCAAGCGAAACACATGATTTAGCTTCAAATTAATGCGAAGTAGATGGATTATCTTCGAATGCATGCGCGAATGGTTTAGCTTCAAATACTTGTGATGTACATGATTTAGCTTCAACTGCATGCGAAAAAAACGTGTGCAGCTTCAAATCCATGCGAAACACATGATTTAGCTTCAAATCAATGCGAATTAGAAGGGTTATCTTCGAATCCATGCGAAACAAATGGTTTATCTTCAAATACTTGTGATATACATGATTTAGCTTTAACAGCATGCGAAACAAACGAGTTATCTTCAAATCCAATCGAAACACATGATTTAGCTTCAAATGAATGCGAAGAACATGGATTATCTTCGAATCCATGCGAAACAAATGGTTTAGCTTCAAATACTTGTGATGTACATGATTTAGCTTCAACTGCATGCGAAAAAAACGAGTTAGCTTCAAATCCATGCGAAACACATGATTTAGCATCTAATCAATGCGAAGTAGAAGGCTGATTTTCGAATCCATGCGAAGCAAATGGTTTGGCTTCAAATACTTGTGATACACTTGATTTAGCTTCAACTGCATGCGAAACAAACGAGTTAACTTCAAATCCATGCGAAACACATGATTTAGCTTCAAATCAATGCGAAGTGGAAGGCTTACCTTCGAATCCATGCGAAACGAATAGTTTAGCTTCCAATAGTTGTGATATACATGGTTCAGCTTCAACTGCATGCGAAACAAACGAGTTAGCTTCAAATCCATGCGAAACACATGATTTAGCTTCAAATCAATGCGAAGTAGGAGGCTTATCTTCGAATCCATGCGAAACAAATGATATAGCTTCAAATACTTGTGATATACACGATTTAGCTTCAACAGCATGCGAAACAAACGAGTTAGAATCAAATCCATGCGAAACACATGATTTAACTTCAAATCCATGCGAAACACATGATTTAACTTCAAATCAATGCGAAGTAGTAGGGTTGTCTTCGAATCCATGCGAAACAAATGGTTTAGCTGCAAATACTTGTGATATACATGATTTAGCTTCAACTGCATGCGAAACAAACGAGTTAACTTCAAATCCATGTGAAACACATGATTTAGCTTCAAATCAATGCGAAATGGAAGGCTTACCTTCGAATCCATGCGAAAGGAATAGTTTAGCTTCAAATACTTGTGATATACATGGTTCAGCTTCAACTGCATGCGAAACAAACGAGTTAGCTTCAAATCCATGCGAACACATGATTTAGCTTCAAATCAATGCGAAGTAGGAGACTTATCTTCGAATCCATGCGAAACAAATGGTTTAGCTTCAAATACTTGTGATATACATGACTTAGCTTCAACAGCATGCGAAACAAACGAGTTAGCTTCAAATCCATGCGAAACCCATGATTTAGCTTCAAATCAATGCGAAGTAGGAGGCTTATCTTCGAATCCATCTGAAACAAATGGTTTAGCTTCAAATACTTGTGATATACATGATTTAGCTTCAACAGCATACGAAACAAACGAGTTAGCTTCAAATCCATGCGAAACACATGATTTAGATTAAAATCAATGCGAAGTAGAAGGGTTACCTTCGAATCCATGCGAAACAAATGGTTTAGCCGCAAATACTTGTGATATACATGATTCAGCTTCAACTGCATGCGAAAAAAACGTGTGTAGCTTCAAATCCATGCGAAACACATGATTTAGTTTCAAATCAATGCGAAGTAGATGGATTATCTTCAAATCCAATCGAAACACATGATTTAGCCTTAAATCAATGCGAAGTAGAAGGCTGATCTTCGAATCCATGCGTAACAAATGGTTTAGCTTCAAATACTTGTGATATACATGATTTAGCTTAAACAGCACGCGAAACAAACGAGTTAACTTCAAATCCATGCGAAACACATGATTTAGCTTCAAATCAATGCGAAGTGGAAGGCTTATCTTCGAATCCATGCGAAACAAATGGATTAGATTCATATACTTGTGATACACATAATTTAGCTTCAACAGCATGCGAAATAAACGAGTTAGATTCAAATCCATGTGAAACACATGATTTAACTTGAAATCAATGCGAAGTAGAAGGGTTATCTTCGAATCCATGCGAAACAAATGGTTTAGCTGCAAATACTTGTGATATACATGATTTAGCTTCAACTGCATGCGAAACAAACGAGTTAACTTCAAATCCATGCGAAACACGTGATTTAGCTTCAAATCAATGCGAAGTGGAAGGCTTACCTTCGAATCCATGCGAAACGAATAGTTTAGCTTCAAATACTTGTGATATACATGGTTCAGCTTCAACTGCATGCGAAACAATCGAGTTAGCTTCAAATCCATGCGAAACACATGATTTAGCTTCAAATCAATGCGAAGTAGATGGATTATCTTCGAATCCATGAGACAAATGGTTTAGCTTCAAATACTTGTGATATACATGATTTAGCTTCAACAGCATGCGAAACAAACGAGTTAGCTTCAAATCCATGCGAAACACATGATTTAGCTTCAAATCAATGCGAATTAGATGGGTTATCTTGGAATCCATGCGAAACATATGATATAGCTTCAAATACTTGTGATATACACGATTTAGCTTCAACAGCATGCGAAACAAACGAGTTAGATTCAAATCCATGCGAAACACATGATTTAACTTCAAATCAATGCGAAGTAGAAGGCTTATCTTCGAATCCATGCGAAACAAATGATATAGCTTCAAATACTTGTGATATACACGATTTAGCTTCAACAGCATGCGAAACAAACGAGTTAGATTCAAATCCATGCGAAACACATGATTTAGCTTCAAATCAATGCGAAGTAGAAGGCTTATGTTCGAATCCATGCGAAACAATTGGATTAGCTTCATATACTTGCGATATACATGATTTAGCTTCAACAGCATGCGAAATAAACGAGTTAGATTCAAATCCATGCGAAACACATGATTTAACTTCAAATCAATGCGAAGTAGAAGGGTTGTCTTCGAATCCATGCGAAACAAATGTTTAAGCTGCAAATACTTGTGATATACATGATTTAGATTCAACAGCATGCGAAACAAACGAGTTATCTTCTAATCCAAGCGAAACACATGATTTAGCTTCAAATTAATGCGAAGTAGATGGATTATCTTCGAATGCATGCGACAAATGGTTTAGCTTCAAATACTTGTGATGTACATGATTTAGCTTCAACTGCATGCGAAAAAAACGAGTTAGCTTCAAATCCATGCGAAACACATGATTTAGCTTCAAATTAATGCGAAGTAGGAGGCTTATCTTCGAATCCATGCGAAACAAATGGTTTAGCTTCAAATACTTGTGATATACATGATTTAGCTTCAACAGCATGCGAAACAAACGAGTTATCATCAAATCCAAGCGAAACACATGATTTAGCTTCAAATTAATGCGAAGTAGATGGATTATCTTCGAATGCATGCGACAAATGGTTTAGCTTCAAATACTTGTGATGTACATGATTTAGCTTCAACTGCATGCGAAAAAAACGTGTGTAGCTTCAAATCCATGCGAAACACATGATTTAGCTTCAAATCAATGCGAAGTGGAAGGCTTACGTTCGAATCCATGGGAAACGAATAGTTTAGCTTCAAATAGTTGTGATATACATGGTTCAGCTTCAACTGCATGCGAAACAAACGAGTTAGCTTCAAATCCATGCGAAACACATGATTTAGCTTCAAATCAATGCGAAGTAGGAGGCTTATATTCGAATCCATGCGAAACAAATGATATAGCTTCAAATACTTGTGATATACACGATTTAGCTTCAACAGCATGCGAAACAAACGAGTTAGATTCAAATCCATGCGAAACACATGATTTAACTTCAAATCCATGCGAAACACATGATTTAACTTCAAATCAATGCGAAGTAGTAGGGTTGTCTTCGAATCCATGCGAAACAAATGGTTTAGCTTCAAATACTTGTGATGTACATGATTTAGCTTCAACTGCATGCGAAACAAACGAGTTAGATTCAAATCCATGCGAAACACATGATTTAACTTGAAATCAATGCAAAGTAGAAGGGTTATCTTCGAATCCATGCGAAGCAAATGGTTTGGCTTCAAATACTTGTGATATACATGATTTAGCTTCAACTGCATGCGAAACAAACGAGTTAACTTCAAATCCATGCGAAACACATGATTTAGCTTCAAATCAATGCGAAGTTGAAGGCTTACCTTCGAATCCATGCGAAACGAATAGTTTAGCTTCAAATACTTGTGAATATAAGTGATATAGCTTCAAGTGCAGGCGAAACAAATGAGTTAGCTTCAAACCCATGCTAAACACATGATTTAGCATCTAATCAATGCGAAGTAGAAGGCTGATCTTCGAATCCATGCGAAACAAGTGGTTTAGCTTCAAATACTTGTGATACACTTGATTTAGCTTCAACAGCATGCGAAGCAAACGAGTTAGCTTCAAATCCATGCGAACACATGATTTAGCTTCAAATCAATGCGAATTAGAAGCGTTAACTTCGAATCCATGCGAAACATATGATATAGCTTCAAATACTTGTGATATACATGATTTAGCTTCAACTGCATGCGAAAAAAACGAGTTAGCTTCAAATCCATGCGAAACACATGATTTAGCATCTAATCAATGCGAAGTAGAAGGCTGATTTTCGAATCCATGCGAAGCAAATGGTTTGGCTTCAAATACTTGTGATACACTTGATTTAGCTTCAACAGCATGCGAAACAAACGAGTTATCATCAAATCCAAGCGAAACACATGATTTAGCTTCAAATTAATGCGAAGTAGATGGATTATCTTCGAATGCATGCGCGAATGGTTTAGCTTCAAATACTTGTGATGTACATGATTTAGCTTCAACTGCATGCGAAAAAAACGTGTGTAGCTTCAAATCCATGCGAAACACATGATTTAGCTTCAAATCATTGCGAATTAGAAGGGTTATCTTCGAATCCATGCGAAACAAATGGTTTATCTTCAAATACTTGTGATATACATGATTTAGCTTTAACAGCATGCGAAACAAACGAGTTATCTTCAAATCCAATCGAAACACATGATTTAGCTTCAAATGAATGCGAAGAACATGGATTATCTTCGAATCCATGCGAGACAAATGGTTTAGCTTCAAATACTTGTGATGTACATGATTTAGCTTCAACTGCATGCGAAAAAAACGAGTTAGCTTCAAATCCATGCGAAACACATGATTTAGCATCTAATCAATGCGAAGTAGAAGGCTGATTTTCGAATCCATGCGAAGCAAATGGTTTGGCTTCAAATACTTGTGATACACTTGATTTAGCTTCAACTGCATGCGAAACAAACGAGTTAACTTCAAATCCATGCGAAACACATGATTTAGCTTCAAATCAATGCGAAGTGGAAGGCTTACCTTCGAATCCATGCGAAACGAATAGTTTAGCTTCAAATACTTGTGAATATAAGTGATATAGCTTCAAATGCAGGCGAAACAAATGAGTTAGCTTCAAACCCATGCTAAACACATGATTTAGCATCTAATCAATGCGAAGTAGAAGGCTGATCTTCGAATCCATGCGAAACAAGTGGTTTAGCTTCAAATACTTGTGATACACTTGATTTAGCTTCAACAGCATGCGAAGCAAACGAGTTAGCTTCAAATCCATGCGAACACATGATTTAGCTTCAAATCAATGCGAATTAAAAGCGTTAACTTCGAATCCATGCGAAACATATGATATAGCTTCAAATACTTGTGATATACATGATTTAGCTTCAACTGCATGCGAAAAAAACGAGTTAGCTTCAAATCCATGCGAAACACATGATTTAGCATCTAATCAATGCGAAGTAGAAGGCTGATTTTCGAATCCATGCGAAGCAAATGGTTTGGCTTCAAATACTTGTGATACACTTGATTTAGCTTCAACAGCATGCGAAACAAACGAGTTATCATCAAATCCAAGCGAAACACATGATTTAGCTTCAAATTAATGCGAAGTAGATGGATTATCTTCGAATGCATGCGCGAATGGTTTAGCTTCAAATACTTGTGATGTACATGATTTAGCTTCAACTGCATGCGAAAAAAACGTGTGTAGCTTCAAATCCATGCGAAACACATGATTTAGCTTCAAATCAATGCGAATTAGAAGGGTTATCTTCGAATCCATGCGAAACAAATGGTTTATCTTCAAATACTTGTGATATACATGATTTAGCTTTAACAGCATGCGAAACAAACGAGTTATCTTCAAATCCAATCGAAACACATGATTTAGCTTCAAATGAATGCGAAGAACATGGATTATCTTCGAATCCATGCGAAACAAATGGTTTAGCTTCAAATACTTGTGATGTACATGATTTAGCTTCAACTGCATGCGAAAAAAACGAGTTAGCTTCAAATCCATGCGAAACACATGATTTAGCATCTAATCAATGCGAAGTAGAAGGCTGATTTTCGAATCCATGCGAAGCAAATGGTTTGGCTTCAAATAATTGTGATACACTTGATTTAGCTTCAACTGCATGCGAAACAATCGAGTTAACTTCAAATCCATGCGAAACACATGATTTAGCTTCAAATCAATGCGAAGTGGAAGGCTTACCTTCGAATCCATGCGAAACGAATAGTTTAGCTTCAAATACTTGTGATATACATGGTTCAGCTTCAACTGCATGCGAAACAAACGAGGTAGCTTCAAATCCATGCGAAACACATGATTTAGCTTCAAATCAATGCGAAGTAGGAGGCTTATCTTCGAATCCATTCGAAACAAATGGTTTAGCTTCAAATACTTGTGATGTACATGATTTAGCTTCAACTGCATGCGAAAAAAACGAGTTAGCTTCAAATCCATGCGAAACACATGATTTAGCTTCAAATCAATGCGAAGTAGGAGGCTTATCTTCGAATCCATGCGAAACAAATGGTTTAGCTTCAAATACTTGTGATATACATGATTTAGCTTCAACAGCATGCGAAACAAGCGAGTTATCTTCAAATCCAAGCGAAACACATGATTTAGCTTCAAATTAATGCGAAGTAGATGGATTATCTTCGAATCCATGCGAAACAAATGGTTTATCTTCAAAATACTTGTGATATACATGATTTAGCTTTAACAGCATGCGAAACAAACGAGTTATCTTCAAATCCATGCGAAACACATGATTTAGCTTCAAATCAATGCGAAGTAGAAGGGTTACCTTCGAATCCATGCGAAACAAATGGTTTAGCCGCCAAAACTTGTGATATACATGACTTAGCTTCAACTGCATGCGAAACAAACGAGTTAGCTTCAAATCCATGCGAACACATGATTTAGCTTCAAATCAATGCGAAGTAGGAGGCTTATCTTCGAATCCATCCGAAACAAATGGTTTAGCTTCAAATACTTGTGATATACATGATTTAGCTTCAACAGCATACGAAACAAACGAGTTAGCTTCAAATCCATGCGAAACACATGATTTAGATTAAAATCAATGCGAAGTAGAAGGGTTACCTTCGAATCCAAGCGAAACAAATGGTTTAGCCGCAAATACTTGTGATATACATGATTCAGCTTCAACTGCATGCGAAAAAAACGTGTGTAGCTTCAAATCCATGCGAAACACATGATTTAGCTTCAAATCAATGCGAAGTAGATGGATTATCTTCGAATCCATGCGAAACAAATGGTTTATCTTCAAATACTTGTGATATACATGATTTAGCTTTAACAGCATGCGAAACAAACGAGTTATCTTCAAATCCAATCGAAACACATGATTTAGCCTTAAATCAATGCGAAGTAGAAGGCTGATCTTCGAATCCATGCGTAACAAATGGTTTAGCTTCAAATACTTGTGATATACATGATTTAGCTTAAACAGCACGCGAAACAAACGAGTTAACTTCAAATCCATGCGAAACACATGATTTAGCTTCAAATCAATGCGAAGTGGAAGGCTTATCTTCGAATCCATGCGAAACAAATGGATTAGATTCATATACTTGTGATACACATAATTTAGCTTCAACAGCATGCGAAATAAACGAGTTACATCCAAATCCATGCGAAACACATGATTTAGCATCTAATAAATGCGAAGTAGAAGGGTTATTTTCGAATCCATGCGAAACAAATGGATTAGCTGCAAATACTTGTGATATACATGATTTAGCTTCAACAGCATGCGAAACAAACGAGTTAGCTTCAAATCCATGCGAACACATGATTTAGCTTCAAATCAATGCGAAGTAGGAGGCTTATCTTCGAATCCATGCGGAACAAATGGTTTAGCTTCAAATACTTGTGATATACATGATTTAGCTTCAACAACATGCGAAACAAACGAGTTAGCTTCAAATCCATGCGAAACACATGATTTAGCTTCAAATCAATGCGAATTAGTAGGGTTATCTTGGAATCCAAGCGAAACATATGATATAGCTTCAAATACTTGTGATATACATGATTTAGTTTCAACAGCATGCGAAACAAACGAGTTAGATTCAAATTCATGCGAAACACATGATTTAGCTTCAAATCAATGCGAAGTAGATGGATTATCATCGAATCCATGCGAAACAAATGGTTTAACTTCAAATACTTGTGATATACTTGATTTAGCTTCAACAGCATGCGAAACAAACGAGTTAGCTTCAAATCCATGCGAAACACATGATTTAGCTTCAAATCAATGCGAATTAGAAGGGTTATCTTCGAATCCATGCGAAACACATGATTTAGCTTCAAATCAATGCGAATTAGAAGGGTTATCTTCGAATCCATGCGAAACATATGATATAGCTTCAAATACTTGTGATATACATGCTTTAGCTTCAACAGCATGCGAAACAAACGAGTTAGCTTCAAATCCATGCGAAACACATGATTTAGCTTCAAATCAATGCGAAGATGGAGGCTTATCTTCGAATCCATGCAAAACAAATAGTTTAGCTTCAAATACTTGTGATATACATGACTTAGCTTCAACAGCATGCGAAACAAACGAGTTAGCTTCAAATCCATGCGAAACACATGATTTAGCTTCAAATCAATGCGAAGTGGAAGGCTTATCTTCGAATCCATGCGAAACGAATAGTTTAGCTTCAAATACTTGTGATATACATGATTTAGCTTCAACAGCATGCGAAACAAACGAGTTCGATTCAATGCCATGCGAACAGATGATTTAGCTTCAAATCAATTCGAAGTAGGAAGCTTATCTTCGAATCCATGCGAAACAAATGGTTTAGCTTCAAATACTTGTGATATACATGATTTAGCTTCAACAGCATGCGAAACAAACGAGTTCGATTCAAATCCATGCGAAACACATGATTTAGTTTCAAATCAATGCGAAGTGGTAGGCTTATCTTCGAATCCATGCGAAACGAATAGTTTAGGATCAAATACTTGTGATATACATGATTCGGCTTCAACTGCATGCGAAACGAACGAGTTAGCTTCAAATCCATGCGAAACACATGATTTAGCTTCAAATCAATGCGAATTAGAAGGGTTATCTTCGAATCCATGCGAAACGAATAATTTAGCTTCAAATACTTGTCATATACATGATTTAGCTTCAACAGCATGCGAAACAAACGAGTTCGATTTAAATCCATGCCAAACACATGATTTAGCTTCAAATCAATGCGAAGTACATGGGTTACCTTCGAATCCATGCGAAACAAATTGTTTAACTTCAATTACTTGTGATATACATGATTTAGCTTCAACTGCTAGCGAAAAAAACGAGTTATCTTCAAATCCAAGCGAGACACATGATTTAGCCTCAAATCAATGTGAAGTAGATGGATTATCTTCGAATCCATGCGAAACAAATGGTTTATCTTCAAAATACTTGTGATATACATGATTTAGCTTTAACAGCATGCGAAACAAACGAGTTATCTTCAAATCCATGCGAAACACATGATTTAGCTTCAAATCAATGCGAAGTAGAAGGGTTACCTTCGAATCCATGCGAAACAAATGGTTTAGCCGCCAAAACTTGTGATATACATGACTTAGCTTCAACTGCATGCGAAACAAACGAGTTAGCTTCAAATCCATGCGAACACATGATTTAGCTTCAAATCAATGCGAAGTAGGAGGCTTATCTTCGAATCCATCCGAAACAAATGGTTTAGCTTCAAATACTTGTGATATACATGATTTAGCTTCAACAGCATACGAAACAAACGAGTTAGCTTCAAATCCATGCGAAACACATGATTTAGATTAAAATCAATGCGAAGTAGAAGGGTTACCTTCGAATCCAAGCGAAACAAATGGTTTAGCCGCAAATACTTGTGATATACATGATTCAGCTTCAACTGCATGCGAAAAAAACGTGTGTAGCTTCAAATCCATGCGAAACACATGATTTAGCTTCAAATCAATGCGAAGTAGATGGATTATCTTCGAATCCATGCGAAACAAATGGTTTATCTTCAAATACTTGTGATATACATGATTTAGCTTTAACAGCATGCGAAACAAACGAGTTATCTTCAAATCCAATCGAAACACATGATTTAGCCTTAAATCAATGCGAAGTAGAAGGCTGATCTTCGAATCCATGCGTAACAAATGGTTTAGCTTCAAATACTTGTGATATACATGATTTAGCTTAAACAGCACGCGAAACAAACGAGTTAACTTCAAATCCATGCGAAACACATGATTTAGCTTCAAATCAATGCGAAGTGGAAGGCTTATCTTCGAATCCATGCGAAACAAATGGATTAGATTCATATACTTGTGATACACATAATTTAGCTTCAACAGCATGCGAAATAAACGAGTTACATCCAAATCCATGCGAAACACATGATTTAGCATCTAATAAATGCGAAGTAGAAGGGTTATTTTCGAATCCATGCGAAACAAATGGATTAGCTGCAAATACTTGTGATATACATGATTTAGCTTCAACAGCATGCGAAACAAACGAGTTAGCTTCAAATCCATGCGAACACATGATTTAGCTTCAAATCAATGCGAAGTAGGAGGCTTATCTTCGAATCCATGCGGAACAAATGGTTTAGCTTCAAATACTTGTGATATACATGATTTAGCTTCAACAACATGCGAAACAAACGAGTTAGCTTCAAATCCATGCGAAACACATGATTTAGCTTCAAATCAATGCGAATTAGTAGGGTTATCTTGGAATCCAAGCGAAACATATGATATAGCTTCAAATACTTGTGATATACATGATTTAGTTTCAACAGCATGCGAAACAAACGAGTTAGATTCAAATTCATGCGAAACACATGATTTAGCTTCAAATCAATGCGAAGTAGATGGATTATCATCGAATCCATGCGAAACAAATGGTTTAACTTCAAATACTTGTGATATACTTGATTTAGCTTCAACAGCATGCGAAACAAACGAGTTAGCTTCAAATCCATGCGAAACACATGATTTAGCTTCAAATCAATGCGAATTAGAAGGGTTATCTTCGAATCCATGCGAAACACATGATTTAGCTTCAAATCAATGCGAATTAGAAGGGTTATCTTCGAATCCATGCGAAACATATGATATAGCTTCAAATACTTGTGATATACATGCTTTAGCTTCAACAGCATGCGAAACAAACGAGTTAGCTTCAAATCCATGCGAAACACATGATTTAGCTTCAAATCAATGCGAAGATGGAGGCTTATCTTCGAATCCATGCAAAACAAATAGTTTAGCTTCAAATACTTGTGATATACATGACTTAGCTTCAACAGCATGCGAAACAAACGAGTTAGCTTCAAATCCATGCGAAACACATGATTTAGCTTCAAATCAATGCGAAGTGGAAGGCTTATCTTCGAATCCATGCGAAACGAATAGTTTAGCTTCAAATACTTGTGATATACATGATTTAGCTTCAACAGCATGCGAAACAAACGAGTTCGATTCAATGCCATGCGAACAGATGATTTAGCTTCAAATCAATTCGAAGTAGGAAGCTTATCTTCGAATCCATGCGAAACAAATGGTTTAGCTTCAAATACTTGTGATATACATGATTTAGCTTCAACAGCATGCGAAACAAACGAGTTCGATTCAAATCCATGCGAAACACATGATTTAGTTTCAAATCAATGCGAAGTGGTAGGCTTATCTTCGAATCCATGCGAAACGAATAGTTTAGGATCAAATACTTGTGATATACATGATTCGGCTTCAACTGCATGCGAAACAAACGAGTTAGCTTCAAATCCATGCGAAACACATGATTTAGCTTCAAATCAATGCGAATTAGAAGGGTTATCTTCGAATCCATGCGAAACGAATAATTTAGCTTCAAATACTTGTGATATACATGATTTAGCTTCAACAGCATGCGAAACAAACGAGTTCGATTTAAATCCATGCCAAACACATGATTTAGCTTCAAATCAATGCGAAGTACATGGGTTACCTTCGAATCCATGCGAAACAAATTGTTTAACTTCAATTACTTGTGATATACATGATTTAGCTTCAACTGCTAGCGAAAAAAACGAGTTATCTTCAAATCCAAGCGAGACACATGATTTAGCCTCAAATCAATGTGAAGTAGAAGGCTTAGCTTCGTATAAATGCGAAACAAATGGTTTAGCTTCAAATACTTGTGAAATACATGATTTAGCTTCAACAACATGCGAAACAAACGAGTTAGCTTCAAGTCCAAACGAAAAACATGATTTAGCATCAAGTCAACGCGAAGTTGATGGCTTAGCTTCAAATCCATGCTAAACGAATGATTTTGCTTCACATACTTGTGAATATAAGTGATATAGCTTCAAATGCAGGCGAAACAAACGAGTTAGCTTCAAACCCATGCGAAACACATGATTTAGCATCTAATAATTGCGAAGTAGAAGGCTTATCTTCGAATCCATGCGAAGCAAATGGTTTGGCTTCAAATACATGTGATACACTTGATTTAGCTTCAACAGCATGCGAAACAAACGAGGTAGCTTCAAATGCATGCGAACACATGATTTAGCTTCAAATCAATGCGAAGATGGAGGCTTATCATCGAATCCATGCGAAACAAATGGTTTAACTTCAAATACTTGTGATATACTTGATTTAGCTTCAACAGCATGCGAAACAAACGAGTTAGCTTCAAATCCATGCGAAACACATGATTTAGCTTCAAATCAATGCGAATTAGAAGGGTTATCTTCGAATCCATGCGAAACACATGATTTAGCTTCAAATCAATGCGAATTAGAAGGGTTATCTTCGAATCCATGCGAACATATGATATAGCTTCAAATACTTGTGATATACATGATTTAGCTTCAACAGCATGCGAAACAAACGAGTTAGCTTCAAATCCATGCGAAACACATGATTTAGCTTCAAATCAATGCGAAGATGGAGGCTTATCTTCGAATCCATGCGAAACAAATAGTTTAGCTTCAAATACTTGTGATATACATGACTTAGCTTCAACAGCATGCGAAACAAACGAGTTAGCTTCAAATCCATGCGAAACACATGATTTAGCTTCAAATCAATGCGAATTAGAAGGGTTATCTTCGAATCCATGCGAAACACATGATTTAGCTTCAAATCAATGCGAATTAGAAGGGTTATCTTCGAATCCATGCGAAACGAATAGTTTAGGATCAAATACTTGTGATATACATGATTTAGCTTCAACAGCATGCGAAACAAACGAGTTAGCTTCAAATCCGTGCAAACACATGATTTAGCTTCAAATCAATGCGAAGTAGGAGGCTTATCTTCGAATCCATGGGAATCAAATGGTTTAGCTTCAAATACTTGTGATATGCACGCTTTAGCTTCAACAGCATGCGAAACAAACGAGTTAGCTTCAAATCCATGCGACACACATGATTTAGCATCTAATAAATGCGAAGTAGAAGGCTGATCTTCGAATCCATGCGAAGCAAATGGTTTAGCTTCAAATACTTGTGATATACTTGATTTAGCTTCAACAGCATGCGAAACAAACGAGTTAGCATCAAATCCATGCGAAACACATGATTTAGCTTCAAATCAATGCGAATTAGAAGGGTTATCTTCGAATCCATGCGAAACACATGATTTAGCTTCAAATCAATGCGAATTATAAGGGTTATCTTCGAATCCATGCGAAACATATGAAATAGCTTCAAATACTTGTGATATACATGATTTAGCTTCAACAGCATGCGAAACAAACGAGTTAGCTTCAAATTCATGCGAAACACATGATTTAGCATCTAATAAATGCGAAGTGGAAGGATGATCTTCGAATCCATGCGAAGCAAATGGTTTAGCTTCAAATACTTGTGATACACTTGATTTAGCTTCAACAGCGTGCGAAACAAACGAGGTAGCTTCAAATCCATGCAAACACATGATTTAGCTTCAAATCAATGCGAAGTAGGAGGCTTATCTTCGAATCCATGCGAAACAAATGGTTTAGCTTCAAATACTTGTGATATGCATGATTTAGCTTCAACAGAATGCGAAACAAACGAGTTAGCTTCAAATCCATGCGAAACGCATGATTTACCATCTAATAAATGCGAAGTAGAATGCTGATCTTCGAATCCATGCGAAACAAATGGTTTAGCCGCAAATACTTGTGATATACATGATTCAGCTTCAACTGCATGCGAAACAAACGAGTTAGCTTCAAATCCATGCGAAACACATGAATAAGCATCAAGTCAACGCGAAGTTGATGGCTTAGCTTCAAATCCATGCAAAACGAATGATTTAGCTTCACATACTTGAAAATATAAGTGATATGGCTTCAAATGCAGGCGAAACAAACGAGTTAGCTTCAAACCCATGCGAAACACATGATTTAGATTAAAATCAATGCGAAGTAGAAGGGTTACCTTCGAATCCATGCGAAACAAATGGTTTAGCCGCAAATACTTGTGATATACATGATTCAGCTTCAACTGCCTGCGAAACAAATGAGTTAGCTTCAAATCCATGCGAAACACATGATTTAGCTTCAAATGAATGCGAAGTGGAAGGCTTATCTTCGAATCCATGCGGAACAAGTGGTTTAGCTTCAAATACTTTTGATATACATGATTCAGCTTCAACTGCATGCTAAACAAACGAGTTGGCTCCAAATCCATGCGAAACACATGATTTAGCTTCAAATCAATGCGAATTAGAAGGGTTATCTTTGAATCTATGCGAAACATATGATATAACTTCAAATACTTGTGATATTCATGATTTAGCTTCAACAGCATGCGAAACAAACGAGTTAGCTTCAAATCCATGCGAAACACATGATTTAGATTAAAATCAATGCGAAGTAGAAGGGTTACCTTCGAATCCATGCGAAACAAATGGTTTAGCCGCAAATACTTGTGATATACGTGATTCAGCGTCAACTGCATGCGAAACAAACGAGTTAGCTTCAAATCCATGCGGAACACATGATTTAGCTTCAAATCAATGCGAAGTAGAAGGGTTACCTTCGAATCCATGCGAAACAAATGGTTTAGCCGCAAATACTTGTGATATACATGATTCAGCTTCAACTGCATGCGAAACAAACGAGTTAGCTTCAAATCCATGCGGAACACATGATTTAGCTTCAAATGAATGCGCAGTGGAAGGCTTATCTTCGAATCCATGCGAAACAAATGGTTTAGCTTCAAATACTTGTGATATACATGACTTAGCTTCAACTGCATGCGAAAAAAACGAGTTAAGCTTAAAATCCATGCGGAAAATATGATTTAGCCGTAAATCAATGCGAAGTAGAAGGCTGATCTTCGAAACCATGCGAAACAAATGGTTTAGCCGCAAATACTTGTGATATACATGATTCAGCTTCAACTGCATGCGAAACAAACGAGTTAGCTTCAAATCCATGCGGAACACATGATTTAGCTTCAAATGAATGCGAAGTGGAAGGCTTATCTTCGAATCCATGCGAAACAAATGGTTTAGCTTCAAATACTTGTGATATACATGACTTAGCTTAAACTGCATGCGAAAAAAACGAGTTAAGCTCAAAATCCATGCGGAAAACATGATTTAGCCGTAAATCAATGCGAAGTAGAAGGCTGATCTTCGAATCCATGCGTAACAAATGGTTTAGCTTCAAATACTTGTGATATACATGATTTAGCTTAAACACCATGCGAAACAAACGAGGTAGCTTCAAATCCATGCAAACACATGATTTAGCTTCAAATCAATGCGAAGTAGGAGGCTTATCTTCGAATCCATGCGAAACAAATGGTTTAGCTTCAAATACTTGTGATATGCATGATTTAGCTTCAACAGAATGCGAAACAAACGAGTTAGCTTCAAATCCATGCGAAACGCATGATTTACCATCTAATAAATGCGAAGTAGAATGCTGATCTTCGAATCCATGCGAAACAAATGGTTTAGCCGCAAATACTTGTGATATACATGATTCAGCTTCAACTGCATGCGAAACAAACGAGTTAGCTTCAAATCCATGCGAAACACATGAATAAGCATCAAGTCAACGCGAAGTTGATGGCTTAGCTTCAAATCCATGCAAAACGAATGATTTAGCTTCACATACTTGAAAATATAAGTGATATGGCTTCAAATGCAGGCGAAACAAACGAGTTAGCTTCAAACCCATGCGAAACACATGATTTAGATTAAAATCAATGCGAAGTAGAAGGGTTACCTTCGAATCCATGCGAAACAAATGGTTTAGCCGCAAATACTTGTGATATACATGATTCAGCTTCAACTGCCTGCGAAACAAATGAGTTAGCTTCAAATCCATGCGAAACACATGATTTAGCTTCAAATGAATGCGAAGTGGAAGGCTTATCTTCGAATCCATGCGGAACAAGTGGTTTAGCTTCAAATACTTTTGATATACATGATTCAGCTTCAACTACATGCTAAACAAACGAGTTGGCTCCAAATCCATGCGAAACACATGATTTAGCTTCAAATCAATGCGAATTAGAAGGGTTATCTTTGAATCTATGCGAAACATATGATATAACTTCAAATACTTGTGATATTCATGATTTAGCTTCAACAGCATGCGAAACAAACGAGTTAGCTTCAAATCCATGCGAAACACATGATTTAGATTAAAATCAATGCGAAGTAGAAGGGTTACCTTCGATTCCATGCGAAACAAATGGTTTAGCCGCAAATACTTGTGATATACGTGATTCAGCGTCAACTGCATGCGAAACAAACGAGTTAGCTTCAAATCCATGCGGAACACATGATTTAGCTTCAAATCAATGCGAAGTAGAAGGGTTACCTTCGAATCCATGCGAAACAAATGGTTTAGCCGCAAATACTTGTGATATACATGATTCAGCTTCAACTGCATGCGAAACAAACGAGTTAGCTTCAAATCCATGCGAAACACATGAATAAGCATCAAGTCAACGCGAAGTTGATGGCTTAGCTTCAAATCCATGCAAAACGAATGATTTAGCTTCACATACTTGAAAATATAAGTGATATGGCTTCAAATGCAGGCGAAACAAACGAGTTAGCTTCAAACCCATGCGAAACACATGATTTAGATTAAAATCAATGCGAAGTAGAAGGGTTACCTTCGAATCCATGCGAAACAAATGGTTTAGCCGCAAATACTTGTGATATACATGATTCAGCTTCAACTGCCTGCGAAACAAATGAGTTAGCTTCAAATCCATGCGAAACACATGATTTAGCTTCAAATGAATGCGAAGTGGAAGGCTTATCTTCGAATCCATGCGGAACAAGTGGTTTAGCTTCAAATACTTTTGATATACATGATTCAGCTTCAACTGCATGCTAAACAAACGAGTTGGCTCCAAATCCATGCGAAACACATGATTTAGCTTCAAATCAATGCGAATTAGAAGGGTTATCTTTGAATCTATGCGAAACATATGATATAACTTCAAATACTTGTGATATTCATGATTTAGCTTCAACAGCATGCGAAACAAACGAGTTAGCTTCAAATCCATGCGAAACACATGATTTAGATTAAAATCAATGCGAAGTAGAAGGGTTACCTTCGAATCCATGCGAAACAAATGGTTTAGCCGCAAATACTTGTGATATACGTGATTCAGCGTCAACTGCATGCGAAACAAACGAGTTAGCTTCAAATCCATGCGGAACACATGATTTAGCTTCAAATCAATGCGAAGTAGAAGGGTTACCTTCGAATCCATGCGAAACAAATGGTTTAGCCGCAAATACTTGTGATATACATGATTCAGCTTCAACTGCATGCGAAACAAACGAGTTAGCTTCAAATCCATGCGGAAAACATGATTTAGCCGTAAATCAATGCGAAGTAGAAGGCTGATCTTCGAATCCATGCGTAACAAATGGTTTAGCTTCAAATACTTGTGATATACATGATTTAGCTTCAACAGCATGCGAAACAAACGAGTTAGCTTCAAATCCATGCGAAACACATGATTTAGATTAAAATCAATGCGAAGTAGAAGGCTGATCTTCGAATCCATGCGTAACAAATGGTTTAGCTTCAAATACTTGTGATATACATGATTTAGCTTCAACAGCATGCGAAACAAACGAGTTAGCTTCAAATCCATGCGAAACACATGATTTAGATTAAAATCAATGCGAAGTAGAAGGCTGATCTTCGAATCCATGCGTAACAAATGGTTTAGCTTCAAATACTTGTGATATACATGATTTAGCTTAAACACCATGCGAAACAAACGAGATAGCTTCAAATCCACGCGAAACACATGAATAAGCATCAAGTCAACGCGAAGTTGATGGCTTAGCTTCAAATCCATGCAAAACGAATGATTTAGCTTCACATACTTGAAAATATAAGTGATATGGCTTCAAATGCAGGCGAAACAAACGAGTTAGCTTCAAACCCATGCGAAACACATGATTTAGATTAAAATCAATGCGAAGTAGAAGGGTTACCTTCGAATCCATGCGAAACAAATGGTTTAGCCGCAAATACTTGTGATATACATGATTCAGCTTCAACTGCCTGCGAAACAAATGAGTTAGCTTCAAATTCATGCGAAACACATGATATAGCTTCAAATGAATGCGAAGTGGAAGGCTTATCTTCGAATCCATGCGAAACAAATGGTTTAGCTTCAAATACTTTTGATATACATGATTCAGCTTCAACTGCATGCTAAACAAACGAGTTGGATCCAAATCCATGCGAAACACATGATTTAGCTTCAAATCAATGCGAATTAGAAGGGTTATCTTTGAATCTATGCGAAACATATGATATAACTTCAAATACTTGTGATATTCATGATTTAGCTTCAACAGCATGCGAAACAAACGAGTTAACTTCAAATCCATGCGAAACACATGATTTAGATTAAAATCAATGCGAAGTAGAAGGGTTACCTTCGAATCCATGCGAAACAAATGATTTAGCCGCAAATACTTGTGATATACATGATTCAGCTTCAACTGCATGCGAAACAAACGAGTTAGCTTAAAATCCATGCGGAACACATGATTTAGCTTCAAATCAATGCGAAGTAGAATGGTTACCTTCGAATCCATGCGAAACAAATGGTTTAGCCGCAAATACTTGTGATATACATGATTCTGCTTCAACTGCATGCGAAACAAACGAGTTAGCTTCAAATCCATGCGGAACACATGATTTAGCTTCAAATGAATGCGAAGTGGAAGGCTTATCTTCGAATCCATGCGAAACAAATGGTTTAGCGTCAAATACTTGTGATATACATGACTTAGCTTCAACTACATGCGAAAAAAACGAGTTAAGCTTAAAATCCATGCGGAAAACATGATTTAGCAGTAAATCAATGCGAAGTAGAAGGCTGATCTTCGAATCCATGCGTAACAAATGGTTTAGCTTCAAATACTTGTGATATACATGATTTAGCTTAAACACCATGCGAAACAAACGAGGTAGCTTCAAATCCATGCGAACACATGATTTAGCTTCAAATCAATGCGAAGTAGGAGGCTTATCTTCGAATCCATGCGAAACAAATGGTTTAGCTTCAAATACTTGTGATATGCATGATTTAGCTTCAACAGCATGCGAAACAAACGAGTTAGCTTCAAATCCATGCGGAACACATGATTTAGCTTCAAATGAATGCGAAGTGGAAGGCTTATCTTCGAATCCATGCGAAACAAATGGTTTAGCTTCAAATACTTGTGATATACATGACTTAGCTTCAACAGCATGCAAAACAAACGAGTTAGCTTCAAATCCATGCGAAACACATGATTTAGATTAAAATCAATGCGAAGTAGAAGGGTTACCTTCGAATCCATGCGAAACAAATGGTTTAGCCGCAAATACTTGTGATATACATGATTCAGCTTCAACTGCATGCGAAACAAACGAGTTAGCTTCAAATCCATGCGGAACACATGATTTAGCTTCAAATGAATGCGAAGTAGAAGGGTTACCTTCGAATCCATGCGAAACAAATGGTTTAGCCGCAAATACTTGTGATATACATGATTCAGCTCCAACTGCATGCGAAACAAACGAGTTAGCTTCAAATCCATGCGGAACACATGATTTAGCTTCAAATGAATGCGAAGTGGAAGGCTTATCTTCGAATCCATGCGAAACAAATGGTTTAGCTTCAAATACTTGTGATATACATGACTTAGCTTCAACTGCATGCGAAAAAAACGAGTTAAGCTTAAAATCCATGCGGAAAACATGATTTAGCCGTAAATCAATGCGAAGTAGAAGGCTGATCTTCGAATCCATGCGTAACAAATGGTTTAGCTTCAAATACTTGTGATATACATGATTTAGCTTCAACAGCATGCGAAACAAACGAGTTAGCTTCAAATCCATGCGAAACACATGATTTAGATTAAAATCAATGCGAAGTAGAAGGCTGATCTTCGAATCCATGCGAAACAAATGGTTTAGCCGCAAATACTTGTGATATACATGATTCAGCTTCAACTGCATGCGAAAAAAACCAGTTAAGCTTAAAATCCATGCGGAAAACATGATTTAGCCGTAAATCAATGCGAAGTAGAAGGCTGATCTTCGAATCCATGCGTAACAAATGGTTTAGCTTCAAATACTTGTGATATACATGATTTAGCTTGAGCACCATGCGAAACAAACGAGGTAGCTTCAAATCCATGCGAACACATGATTTAGCTTCAAATCAATGCGAAGTAGGAGGCTTATCTTCGAATCCATGCGAAACAAATGGTTTAGCTTCAAATACTTGTGATATGCATGATTTAGCTTCAACAGAATGCGAAACAAACGAGTTAGCTTCAAACCCATGCGAAACACATGATTTAGATTAAAATCAATGCGAAGTAGAAGGGTTACCTTCGAATCCATGCGAAACAAATGGTTTAGCCGCAAATACTTGTGATATACATGATTCAGCTTCAACTGCATGCGAAACAAACGAGTTAGCTTCAAATCCATGCGAAACACATGAATAAGCATCAAGTCAACGCGAAGTTGATGGCTTAGCTTCAAATCCATGCAGAACGAATGATTTAGCTTCACATACTTGAAAATATAAGTGATATGGCTTCAAATGCAGGCGAAACAAACGAGTTAGCTTCAAACCCATGCGAAACACATGATTTAGATTAAAATCAATGCGAAGTAGAAGGGTTACCTTCGAATCCATGCCAAACAAATGGTTTAGCCGCAAATACTTGTGATATACATGATTCAGCTTCAACTGCCTGCGAAACAAATGAGTTAGCTTCAAAACCATGCGAAACACATGATTTAGCTTCAAATGAATGCGAAGTGGAAGGCTTATCTTCGAATCCATGCGAAACAAATGGTTTAGCTTCAAATACTTTTGATATACATGATTCAGTTTCAACTGCATGCTAAACAAACGAGTTAGCTCCAAATCCATGCGAAACACATGATTTAGCTTCAAATCAATGCGAATTAGAAGGGTTATCTTCGAATCTATGCGAAACATATGATATAACTTCAAATACTTGTGATATTCTTGATTTAGCTTCAACAGCATGCGAAACAAACGAGTTAGCTTCAAATCCATGCGAAACACATGATTTAGATTAAAATCAATGCGAAGTAGAAGGGTTACCTTCGAATCCATGCGAAACAAATGGTTTAGCTTCAAATACTTGTGATATACATGACTTAGCTTCAACTACATGCGAAAAAAACGAGTTAAGCTTAAAATCCATGCGGAAAACATGATTTAGCAGTAAATCAATGCGAAGTAGAAGGCTGATCTTCGAATCCATGCGTAACAAATGGTTTAGCTTCAAATACTTGTGATATACATGATTTAGCTTAAACACCATGCGAAACAAACGAGGTAGCTTCAAATCCATGCGAACACATGATTTAGCTTCAAATCAATGCGAAGTAGGAGGCTTATCTTCGAATCCATGCGAAACAAATGGTTTAGCTTCAAATACTTGTGATATGCATGATTTAGCTTCAACAGCATGCGAAACAAACGAGTTAGCTTCAAATCCATGCGGAACACATGATTTAGCTTCAAATGAATGCGAAGTGGAAGGCTTATCTTCGAATCCATGCGAAACAAATGGTTTAGCTTCAAATAATTGTGATATACATGACTTAGCTTCAACAGCATGCAAAACAAACGAGTTAGCTTCAAATCCATGCGAAACACATGATTTAGATTAAAATCAATGCGAAGTAGAAGGGTTACCTTCGAATCCATGCGAAACAAATGGTTTAGCCGCAAATACTTGTGATAAACATGATTCAGCTTCAACTGCATGCGAAACAAACGAGTTAGCTTCAAATCCATGCGGAACACATGATTTAGCTTCAAATCAATGCGAAGTAGAAGGGTTACCTTCGAATCCATGCGAAACAAATGGTTTAGCCGCAAATACTTGTGATATACATGATTCAGCTTCAACTGCATGCGAAACAAACGAGTTAGCTTCAAATCCATGCGGAACACATGATTTAGCTTCAAATGAATGCGAAGTGGAAGGCTTATCTTCGAATCCATGCGAAACAAATGGTTTAGCTTCAAATACTTGTGATATACATGACTTAGCTTCAACAGCATGCAAAACAAACGAGTTAGCTTCAAATCCATGCGAAACACATGATTTAGATTAAAATCAATGCGAAGTAGAAGGGTTACCTTCGAATCCATGCGAAACAAATGGTTTAGCCGCAAATACTTGTGATAAACATGATTCAGCTTCAACTGCATGCGAAACAAACGAGTTAGCTTCAAATCCATGCGGAACACATGATTTAGCTTCAAATCAATGCGAAGTAGAAGGGTTACCTTCGAATCCATGCGAAACAAATGGTTTAGCCGCAAATACTTGTGATATACATGATTCAGCTTCAAATGCAGGCGAAACAAACGAGTTAGCTTCAAACCCATGCGAAACACATGATTTAGATTAAAATCAATGCGAAGTAGAAGGGTTACCTTCGAATCCTTTCGAAACAAATGGTTTAGCCGCAAATACTTGTGATATACATGATTTAGCTTCAACAGCATGCGAAACAAACGAGTTAGCTTAAAATCCATGCGGAACACATGATTTAGCTTCAAATCAATGCGAAGTAGAATGGTTACCTTCGAATCCATGCGAAACAAATGGTTTAGCCGCAAATACTTGTGATATACATGATTCTGCTTCAACTGCATGCGAAACAAACGAGTTAGCTTCAAATCCATGCGGAACACATGATTTAGCTTCAAATGAATGCGAAGTGGAAGGCTTATCTTCGAATCCATGCGAAACAAATGGTTTAGCTTCAAATACTTGTGATATACATGACTTAGCTTCAACTACATGCGAAAAAAAACGAGTTAAGCTTAAAATCCATGCGGAAAACATGATTTAGCAGTAAATCAATGCGAAGTAGAAGGCTGATCTTCGAATCCATGCGTAACAAATGGTTTAGCTTCAAATACTTGTGATATACATGATTTAGCTTAAACACCATGCGAAACAAACGAGGTAGCTTCAAATCCATGCGAACACATGATTTAGCTTCAAATCAATGCGAAGTAGGAGGCTTATCTTCGAATCCATGCGAAACAAATGGTTTAGCTTCAAATACTTGTGATATGCATGATTTAGCTTCAACAGCATGCGAAACAAACGAGTTAGCTTCAAATCCATGCGGAACACATGATTTAGCTTCAAATGAATGCGAAGTGGAAGGCTTATCTTCGAATCCATGCGAAACAAATGGTTTAGCTTCAAATACTTGTGATATACATGACTTAGCTTCAACAGCATGCAAAACAAACGAGTTAGCTTCAAATCCATGCGAAACACATGATTTAGATTAAAATCAATGCGAAGTAGAAGGGTTACCTTCGAATCCATGCGAAACAAATGGTTTAGCCGCAAATACTTGTGATATACATGATTCAGCTTCAACTGCATGCGAAACAAACGAGTTAGCTTCAAATCCATGCGGAACACATGATTTAGCTTCAAATCAATGCGAAGTAGAAGGGTTACCTTCGAATCCATGCGAAACAAATGGTTTAGCCGCAAATACTTGTGATATACATGATTCAGCTTCAACTGCATGCGAAACAAACGAGTTAGCTTCAAATCCATGCGGAACACATGATTTAGCTTCAAATGAATGCGAAGTGGAAGGCTTATCTTCGAATCCATGCGAAACAAATGGTTTAGCTTCAAATACTTGTGATATACATGACTTAGCTTCAACTGCATGCGAAAAAAACGAGTTAAGCTTAAAATCCATGCGGAAAACATGATTTAGCCGTAAATCAATGCGAAGTAGAAGGCTGATCTTCGAATCCATGCGTAACAAATGGTTTAGCTTCAAATACTTGTGATATACATGATTTAGCTTCAACAGCATGCGAAACAAACGAGTTAGCTTCAAATCCATGCGAAACACATGATTTAGATTAAAATCAATGCGAAGTAGAAGGCTGATCTTCGAATCCATGCGAAACAAATGGTTTAGCCGCAAATACTTGTGATATACATGATTCAGCTTCAACTGCATGCGAAAAAAACGAGTTAAGCTTAAAATCCATGCGGAAAACATGATTTAGCCGTAAATCAATGCGAAGTAGAAGGCTGATCTTCGAATCCATGCGTAACAAATGGTTTAGCTTCAAATACTTGTGATATACATGATTTAGCTTAAACACCATGCGAAACAAACGAGGTAGCTTCAAATCCATGCGAACACATGATTTAGCTTCAAATCAATGCGAAGTAGGAGGCTTATCTTCGAATCCATGCGAAACAAATGGTTTAGCTTCAAATACTTGTGATATGCATGATTTAGCTTCAACAGAATGCGAAACAAACGAGTTAGCTTCAAACCCATGCGAAACACATGATTTAGATTAAAATCAATGCGAAGTAGAAGGGTTACCTTCGAATCCATGCGAAACAAATGGTTTAGCCGCAAATACTTGTGATATACATGATTCAGCTTCAACTGCATGCGAAACAAACGAGTTAGCTTCAAATCCATGCGAAACACATGAATAAGCATCAAGTCAACGCGAAGTTGATGGCTTAGCTTCAAATCCATGCAGAACGAATGATTTAGCTTCACATACTTGAAAATATAAGTGATATGGCTTCAAATGCAGGCGAAACAAACGAGTTAGCTTCAAACCATGCGAAACACATGATTTAGATTAAAATCAATGCGAAGTAGAAGGGTTACCTTCGAATCCATGCCAAACAAATGGTTTAGCCGCAAATACTTGTGATATACATGATTCAGCTTCAACTGCCTGCGAAACAAATGAGTTAGCTTCAAAACCATGCGAAACACATGATTTAGCTTCAAATGAATGCGAAGTGGAAGGCTTATCTTCGAATCCGTGCGAAACAAATGGTTTAGCTTCAAATACTTTTGATATACATGATTCAGTTTCAACTGCATGCTAAACAAACGAGTTAGCTCCAAATCCATGCGAAACACATGATTTAGCTTCAAATCAATGCGAATTAGAAGGGTTATCTTCGAATCTATGCGAAACATATGATATAACTTCAAATACTTGTGATATTCTTGATTTAGCTTCAACAGCATGCGAAACAAACGAGTTAGCTTCAAATCCATGCGAAACACATGATTTAGATTAAAATCAATGCGAAGTAGAAGGGTTACCTTCGAATCCATGCGAAACAAATGGTTTAGCTTCAAATACTTGTGATATACATGACTTAGCTTCAACTACATGCGAAAAAACGAGTTAAGCTTAAAATCCATGCGGAAAACATGATTTAGCAGTAAATCAATGCGAAGTAGAAGGCTGATCTTCGAATCCATGCGTAACAAATGGTTTAGCTTCAAATACTTGTGATATACATGATTTAGCTTAAACACCATGCGAAACAAACGAGGTAGCTTCAAATCCATGCGAACACATGATTTAGCTTCAAATCAATGCGAAGTAGGAGGCTTATCTTCGAATCCATGCGAAACAAATGGTTTAGCTTCAAATACTTGTGATATGCATGATTTAGCTTCAACAGCATGCGAAACAAACGAGTTAGCTTCAAATCCATGCGGAACACATGATTTAGCTTCAAATGAATGCGAAGTGGAAGGCTTATCTTCGAATCCATGCGAAACAAATGGTTTAGCTTCAAATACTTGTGATATACATGACTTAGCTTCAACAGCATGCAAAACAAACGAGTTAGCTTCAAATCCATGCGAAACACATGATTTAGATTAAAATCAATGCGAAGTAGAAGGGTTACCTTCGAATCCATGCGAAACAAATGGTTTAGCCGCAAATACTTGTGATAAACATGATTCAGCTTCAACTGCATGCGAATCAAACGAGTTAGCTTCAAATCCATGCGGAACACATGATTTAGCTTCAAATCAATGCGAAGTAGAAGGGTTACCTTCGAATCCATGCGAAACAAATGGTTTAGCCGCAAATACTTGTGATATACATGATTCAGCTTCAACTGCATGCGAAACAAACGAGTTAGCTTCAAATCCATGCGGAACACATGATTTAGCTTCAAATGAATGCGAAGTGGAAGGCTTATCTTCGAATCCATGCGAAACAAATGGTTTAGCTTCAAATACTTGTGATATACATGACTTAGCTTCAACAGCATGCAAAACAAACGAGTTAGCTTCAAATCCATGCGAAACACATGATTTAGATTAAAATCAATGCGAAGTAGAAGGGTTACCTTCGAATCCATGCGAAACAAATGGTTTAGCCGCAAATACTTGTGATAAACATGATTCAGCTTCAACTGCATGCGAAACAAACGAGTTAGCTTCAAATCCATGCGGAACACATGATTTAGCTTCAAATCAATGCGAAGTAGAAGGGTTACCTTCGAATCCATGCGAAACAAATGGTTTAGCCGCAAATACTTGTGATATACATGATTCAGCTTCAAATGCAGGCGAAACAAACGAGTTAGCTTCAAACCCATGCGAAACACATGATTTAGATTAAAATCAATGCGAAGTAGAAGGGTTACCTTCGAATCCATGCGAAACAAATGGTTTAGCCGCAAATACTTGTGATATACATGATTCAGCTTCAACTGCCTGCGAAACAAATGAGTTAGCTTCAAATCCATGCGAAACACATGATTTAGCTTCAAATGAATGCGAAGTGGAAGGCTTATCTTCGAATCCATGCGGAACAAATGGTTTAGCTTCAAATACTTTTGATATACATGATTCAGCTTCAACTGCATGCTAAACAAACGAGTTGGCTCCAAATCCATGCGAAACACATGATTTAGCTTCAAATCAATGCGAATTAGAAGGGTTATCTTTGAATCTATGCGAAACATATGATATAACTTCAAATACTTGTGATATTCATGATTTAGCTTCAACAGCATGCGAAACAAACGAGTTAGCTTCAAATCCATGCGAAACACATGATTTAGATTAAAATCAATGCGAAGTAGAGGGGTTACCTTCGAATCCATGCGAAACAAATGGTTTAGCCGCAAATACTTGTGATATACGTGATTCAGCGTCAACTGCATGCGAAACAAACGAGTTAGCTTCAAATCCATGCGGAACACATGATTTAGCTTCAAATCAATGCGAAGTAGAAGGGTTACCTTCGAATCCTTGCGAAACAAATGGTTTAGCCGCAAATACTTGTGATATACATGATTCAGCTTCAACTGCATGCGAAACAAACGAGTTAGCTTCAAATCCATGCGGAACACATGATTTAGCTTCAAATGAATGCGCAGTTGATGGCTTAGCTTCAAATCCATGCAAACGAATGATTTAGCTTCACATACTTGAAAATATAAGTGATATGGCTTCAAATGCAGGCGAAACAAACGAGTTAGCTTCAAACCCATGCGGAAAACATGATTTAGCCGTAAATCAATGCGAAGTAGAAGGCTGATCTTCGAATCCATGCGTAACAAATGGTTTAGCTTCAAATACTTGTGATATACATGATTTAGCTTCAACAGCATGCGAAACAAACGAGTTAGCTTCAAATCCATGCGAAACACATGATTTAGATTAAAATCAATGCGAAGTAGAAGGCTGATCTTCGAATCCATGCGAAACAAATGGTTTAGCCGCAAATACTTGTGATATACATGATTCAGCTTCAACTGCATGCGAAACAAACGAGTTAGCTTCAAATCCATGCGGAACACATGATTTAGCTTCAAATGAATGCGAAGTGGAAGGCTTATCTTCGAATCCATGCGAAACAAATGGTTTAGCTTCAAATACTTGTGATATACATGACTTAGCTTCAACTGCATGAGAAAAAAACGAGTTAAGCTTAAAATCCATGCGGAAAACATGATTTAGCCGTAAATCAATGCGAAGTAGAAGGCTGATCTTCGAATCCATGCGTAACAAATGGTTTAGCTTCAAATACTTGTGATATACATGATTTAGCTAAAACACCATGCGAAACAAACGAGGTAGCTTCAAATCCACGCGAAACACATGAATAAGCATCATGTCAACGCGAAGTTGATGGCTTAGCTTCAAATCCATGCAAAACGAATGATTTAGCTTCACATACTTGAAAATATAAGTGATATGGCTTCAAATGCAGGCGAAACAAACGAGTTAGCTTCAAACCCATGCGAAACACATGATTTAGATTAAAATCAATGCGAAGTAGAAGGGTTACCTTCGAACCCATGCGAAACAAATGGTTTAGCCGCAAATACTTGTGATATACATGATTCAGCTTCAACTGCCTGCGAAACAAATGAGTTAGCTTCAAATTCATGCGAAACACATGATTTAGCTTCAAATGAATGCGAAGTGGAAGGCTTATCTTCGAATCCATGCGAAACAAATGGTTTAGCTTCAAATACTTTTGATATACATGATTCAGCTTCAACTGCATGCTAAACAAACGAGTTGGCTCCAAATCCATGCGAAACACATGATTTAGCTTCAAATCAATGCGAATTAGAAGGGTTATCTTTGAATCTATGCGAAACATATGATATAACTTCAAATACTTGTGATATTCATGATTTAGCTTCAACAGCATGCGAAACAAACGAGTTAGCTTCAAATCCATGCGAAACACATGATTTAGATTAAAATCAATGCGAAGTAGAAGGGTTACCTTCGAATCCATGCGAAACAAATGGTTTAGCCGCAAATGCTTGTGATATACATGATTCAGCTTCAACTGCATGCGAAACAAACGAGTTAGCTTCAAATCCATGCGGAACACATGATTTAGCTTCAAATGAATGCGAAGTGGAAGGCTTATCTTCGAATCCATGCCAAACAAATGGTTTAGCTTCAAATACTTGTTATATACATGACTTAGCTTCAACTGCATGCGAAACAAACGAGTCAGCTTCAAATCCATGCGGAACACATGATTTAGCTTCAAATCAATGCGAAGTGGAAGGCTTATCTTTGAATCCATGCGAAACGAATAGTTTAGCTTCAAATACTTTTGATATACATGATTCAGCTTCAACTGCCTGCGAAACAAACGAGTTAGCTTCAAATCCATGCGAAACACATGAATAAGCATCAAGTCAACGCGAAGTTGATGGCTTAGCTTCAAATCCATGCAACACGAATGATTTAGCTTCACATACTTGAAAATATAAGTGATATGGCTTCAAATGCAGGCGAAACAAACGAGTTAGCTTCAAACCCATGCGAAACACATGATTTAGATTAAAATCAATGCGAAGTAGAAGAGTTACCTTCGAATCCATGCGAAACAAATGGTTCAGCTTCAAATACTTTTGATATACATGATTCAGCTTCAACTACATGCTAAACAAACGAGTTAGCTCCAAATCCATGCGAAACACATGATTTAGCTTCAAATCAATGCGAATTAGAAGGGTTATCTTCGAATCTATGCGAAACATATGATATAACTTCAAATACTTGTGATATTCATGATTTAGCTTCAACAGCATGCGAAACAAACGAGTTAGCTTCAAATCCATGCGAAACACATGATTTAGATTAAAATCAATGCGAAGTAGAAGGGTTACCTTCGAATCCATGCGAAACAAATGGTTGAGCCGCAAATACTTGTGATATACATGATTCAGCTTCAACTGCATGCGAAACAAACGAGTTAGCTTCAAATCCATGCGGAACACATGATTTAGCTTCAAATCAATGCGAAGTAGAAGGGTTACCTTCGAATCCATGCGAAACAAATGGTTTAGCCGCAAATACTTGTGATATACATGATTCAGCTTCAACTGCATGCGAAACAAACGAGTTAGCTTCAAATCCATGCGAAACACATGATTTAGCTTCAAATCAATGTGAATTAGAAGGGTTATCTTCGAATCCATGCGAAACATATGATATAGCTTCAAATACTTGTGATATACATGATTTAGCTTCAACTGCATGCTAAACAAACGAGTTAGCTTCAAATCCATGCGAAACACATGAATAAGCATCAAGTCAACGCGAAGTTGATGGCTTAGCTTCAAATCCATGCAAAACGAATGATTTAGCTTCACATACTTGAAAATATAAGTGATATGGCTTCAAATGCAGGCGAAACAAACGAGTTAGCTTCAAACCCATGCGAAACACATGATTTAGCATCTAATCAATGCGAAGTAGAAGGCTGATTTTCGAATCCATGCGAAGCAAATGGTTTAGCTTCAAATACTTGTGATATGCATGATTTAGCTTCAACAGAATGCGAAACAAACGAGTTAGCTTCAAATCCATGCGAAACGCATGATTTACCATCTAATAAATGCGACGTAGAAGGCTGAGCTTCGAATCCATGCGAAGCAAATGGTTTGGCTTCAAATACTTGTGATACACTTGATTTAGCTTCAACAGAATGCGAAACAAACGAGTTAGCTTCAAATCCATGCGAACACATGATTTAGCTTCAAATCAATGCGAAGTAGGAGGCTTATCTTCGAATCCATGCGAAACAAATGGTTTAGCTTCAAATACTTGTGATATACATGATTTAGCTTCAACAGCATGCGAAACAAACGAGTTAGCTTCAAATCCATGCGAAACACATGATTTAGATTAAAATCAATGCGAAGTAGAAGGGTTACCTTCGAATCCATGCGAAACAAATGGTTTAGCCGCAAATACTTGTGATATACATGATTCAGCTTCAACTGCATGCGAAACAAACGAGTCAGCTTCAAATCCATGCGGAACACATAATTTAGCTTCAAATCAATGCGAAGTGGAAGGCTTATCTTCGAATCCATGCGAAACGAATTGTTTAGCTTCAAATACTTTTGATATACATGATTCAGCTTCAACTGCCTGCGAAACAAACGAGTTAGCTTCAAATCGATGCGAAACACATGAATAAGCATCAAGTCAACGCGAAGTTGATGGCTTAGCTTCAAATCCATGCAAAACGAATGATTTAGCTTCACATACTTGAAAATATAAGTGATATGGCTTCAAATGCAGGCGAAACAAACGAGTTAGCTTCAAACCCATGCGAAACACATGATTTAGCATCTAATGAATGCGAAGTAGAAGGCTGATTTTCGAATCCATGCGAAGCAAATGGTTTAGCTTCAAATACTTGTGATATACATGATTTAGCTTCAACTGCATGCGAAACAAACGAGATAACTTCAAATCCATACGAAACACATGATTTAGCTTCAAATCAATGCGAAGTGGAAGGCTTATCTTCGAATCCATGCGAAACGAATAGTTTAGCTTCAAATACTTTTGATATACATGATTCAGCTTCAACTGCATGCTAAACAAACGAGTTAGCTTCAAATCCATGCGAAACACATGAATTAGCATCACGTCAACGCAAAGTTGATGGCTTAGCTTCAAATCCAAACAAAACGAATGATTTAGCTTCACATACTTGAAAATATAAGTGATATGGCTTCAAATGCAGGCGAAACAAACGAGTTAGCTTCAAACCCATGCGAAACACATGATCTAGCATCTAATAAATGCTAAGTAGAAGGCTGACCTTCGAATCCATGCGAAGCAAATGGTTTAGCTTCAAATACTTGTGATATGCATGATTTAGCTTCAACAGAATGCGAAACAAACGAGTTAGCTTCAAATCCATGCGAAACGCATGATTTACCATCTAATAAATGCGACGTAGAAGGCTGAGCTTCGAATCCATGCGAAGCAAATGGTTTGGCTTCAAATACTTGTGATACACTTGATTTAGCTTCAACAGAATGCGAAACAAACGAGGTAGCTTCAAGTCCATGCGAACACATGATTTAGCTTCAAATCACTGCGAGGTAGGAGGCTTATCTTCGAATCCATGCGAAACAAATGGTTTAGCTTCAAATACTTGTGATATACATGACTTAGCTTCAACAACATGCTAAACAAACGAGTTAGCTTCAAGTCCAAACGAAAAACATGATTTAGTATCAAGTCAACGCGAAGTTGATGGCTTTGCTTCAAATAAATGCGAAACGAATGATTTAGCTTCACATACTTGTGAATATAAGTGATATAGCTTCAAATGCAGGCGAAACAAACGAGTTAGCTTCAAACCCATGCTAAACACATGATTTAGCATCTAATCAATGCGAAGTAGAAGGCTAATCTTCGAATCCATGCGAAACAAATGATATAGCTTCAAATACTTGTGATATACATGATTTAGTTTCAACAGCATGAGAAACAAACGAGTTAGCTTCAAATCCATGCGAAACACATGATTTAGAATCTAATCAATGCGAAGTAGAAGGCTGATCTTCGAATCCATGCGAAACAAATGGTATAGCTTCAAATACTTGTGATATACATGACTTAGCTTCAACAGCATGCGAAACAAACGAGTTAGCTTCAAATCCATCCGAAACACATGATTTAGCTTCAAATCAATGCGAATTAGAAGAGTTATCTTCGAATCCATGCGAAACATATGATATAGCTTCATATACTTGTGATATACATGATTTAGCTTCAACAGCATGCGAAACAAACGAGTTAGCTTCAAATCCATGCGAAACACATGATTTAGATTAAAATCAATGCGAAGTAGAAGGCTTATCTTCGAATCCATGCGAAACAAATGGTTTAGCTTCAAATACTTGTGATATACATGATTTAGCTTCAACTGCATGCGTAACAAACGAGATAACTTCAAATCCATACGAAACACATGATTTAGCTTCAAATCAATGCGAAGTGGAAGGCTTATCTTCGAATCCATGCGAAACGAATAGTTTAGCTTCAAATACTTTTGATATACATGATTCAGCTTCAACTGCATGCGAAACAAACGAGTTAGCTTCAAATCTATGCGAACACATGATTTAGCTTCAAATCAATGCGAAGTAGGAGGCTTATCTTCGAATCCATGCGAAACAAATGGTTTTACTTCAAATACTTGTGATATACATGATTCAGCTTCAACTGCATGCGAAACAAACGAGTCAGCTTCAAATCCATGCGGACCACATGATTTAGCTTCAAATCAATGCGAAGTGGAAGGCTTATCTTCGATTCCATGCGAAACGAATTGTTTAGCTTCAAATACTTTGGATATACATGATTCAGCTTCAACTGCCTGCGAAACAAACGAGTTAGCTTCAAATCGATGCGAAACACATGAATAAGCATCAAGTCAACGCGAAGTTGATGGCTTAGCTTCAAATCCATGCAAAACGAATGATTTAGCTTCACATACTTGAAAATATAAGTGATATGGCTTCAAATGCAGGCGAAACAAACGAGTTAGCTTCAAACCCATGCGAAACACATGATTTAGCATCTAATCAATGCGAAGTAGAAGGCTGATTTTCGAATCCATGCGAAGCAAATGGTTTAGCTTCAAATACTTGTGATATACATGATTTAGCTTCAACTGCATGCGAAACAAACGAGATAACTTCAAATCCATACGAAACACATGATTTAGCTTCAAATCAATGCGAAGTGGAAGGCTTATCTTCGAATCCATGCGAAACGAATAGTTTAGCTTCAAATACTTTTGATATACATGATTCAGCTTCAACTGCATGCTAAACAAACGAGTTAGCTTCAAATCCATGCGAAACACATGAATTAGCATCACGTCAACGCAAAGTTGATGGCTTAGCTTCAAATCCAAACAAAACGAATGATTTAGCTTCACATACTTGAAAATATAAGTGATATGGCTTCAAATGCAGGCGAAACAAACGAGTTAGCTTCAAACCCATGCGAAACACATGATCTAGCATCTAATAAATGCGAAGTAGAAGGCTGACCTTCGAATCCATGCGAAGCAAATGGTTTAGCTTCAAATACTTGTGATATGCATGATTTAGCTTCAACAGAATGCGAAACAAACGAGTTAGCTTCAAATCCATGCGAAACGCATGATTTACCATCTAACAAATGCGACGTAGAAGGCTGATCTTCGAATCCATGCGAAGCAAATGGTTTGGCTTCAAATACTTGTGATACACTTGATTTAGCTTCAACAGAATGCGAAACAAACGAGGTAGCTTCAAGTCCATGCGAACACATGATTTAGCTTCAAATCACTGCGAGGTAGGAGGCTTATCTTCGAATCCATGCGAAACAAATGGTTTAGCTTCAAATACTTGTGATATACATGACTTAGCTTCAACAACATGCTAAACAAACGAGTTAGCTTCAAGTCCAAACGAAAAACATGATTTAGTATCAAGTCAACGCGAAGTTGATGGCTTTGCTTCAAATAAATGCGAAACGAATGATTTAGCTTCACATACTTGTGAATATAAGTGATATAGCTTCAAATGCAGGCGAAACAAACGAGTTAGCTTCAAACCCATGCTAAACACATGATTTAGCATCTAATCAATGCGAAGTAGAAGGCTAATCTTCGAATCCATGCGAAACAAATGATATAGCTTCAAATACTTGTGATATACATGATTTAGTTTCAACAGCATGAGAAACAAACGAGTTAGCTTCAAATCCATGCGAAACACATGATTTAGAATCTAATCAATGCGAAGTAGAAGGCTGATCTTCGAATCCATGCGAAACAAGTGGTTTAGCTTCAAATACTTGTGATACACTTGACTTAGCTTCAACAGCATGCGAAGCAAACGAGTTAGCTTCAAATCCATGCGAACACATGATTTAGCTTCAAATCAATGCGAAGTAGGAGGCTTATCTTCGAATCCATGCGAAACAAATGGTTTAGCTTCAAATACTTGTGATATACATGATTTAGCTTCAACAGCGTGCGAAACAAACGAGTTAGCTTCAAATCCATGCGAAACACACGATTTAGATTAAAATCAATGCGAAGTAGAAGGGTTACCTTCGAATCCATGCGAAACAAATGGTTTAGCCGCAAATACTTGTGATATACATGATTCAGCTTCAACTGCATGCGAAACAAACGAGTCAGCTTCAAATCCATGCGGAACACATGATTTAGCTTCAAATCACTGCGAGGTAGGAGGCTTATCTTCGAATCCATGCGAAACAAATGGTTTAGCTTCAAATACTTGTGATATACATGACTTAGCTTCAACAACATGCTAAACAAACGAGTTAGCTTCAAGTCCAAACGAAAAACATGATTTAGTATCAAGTCAACGCGAAGTTGATGGCTTAGCTTCAAATCCATGCAAAAGGAATGATTTAGCTTCACATACTTGAAAATATAAGTGATATGGCTTCAAATGCAGGCGAAACAAACGAGTTAGCTTCAAACCCATGCGAAACACATGATTTAGCATCTAATCAATGCGAAGTAGAGGCCTGATCTTCGAATCCATGCGAAGCAAATGGTTTAGCTTCAAATACTTGTGATATACATGATTTAGTTTCAACAGCATGCGAAACAAACGTGTTAGATTCAAATCCATGCGAAACACATGATTTAGCTTCAAATCAATGCGAAGTAGAAGGGTTACCTTCGAATCCATGCGAAACGAATAGTTTAGCTTCAAATACTTTTGATATACATGATTCAGCTTCAACTGCCTGCGAAACAAACGAGTTAGCTTCAAATCCATGCGAAACACATGATTTAGATTAAAATCAATGCGAAGTAGAAGGGTTACCTTCGAATCCATTCGAAACAAATTGTTTAGCCGCAAATACTTGTGATATACATGATTCAGCTTCAACTGCATGCGAAACAAACGAGGCAGCTTCAAATCCATGCGGAACACATGATTTAGCTTCAAATCAATGCGAAGTGGAAGGCTTATCTTCGAATCCATGCGAAACGAATAGTTTAGCTTCAAATACTTTTGATATACATGATTCAGCTTCAACTGCCTGCGAAACAAACGAGTTAGCTTCAAATCCATGCGAAACACATGATTTAGATTAAAATCAATGCGAAGTAGAAGGGTTACCTTCGAATCCATTCGAAACAAATTGTTTAGCCGCAAATACTTGTGATATACATGATTCAGCTTCAACTGCATGCGAAACAAACGAGGCAGCTTCAAATCCATGCGGAACACATGATTTAGCTTCAAATCAATGCGAAGTGGAAGGCTTATCTTCGAATCCATGCGAAACGAATAGTTTAGCTTCAAATACTTTTGATATACATGATTCAGCTTCAACTGCCTGCGAAACAAACGAGTTAGCTTCAAATCCATGCGAAACACAAGAATTAGCATCAAGTCAACGCGAAGTTGATGGCTTAGCTTCAAATCCATGCAAAACGAATGATTTAGCTTCACATACTTGAAAATGTAAGTGATATGGCTTCAAAGGCAGGCGAAACAAACGAGTTAGCTTCAAACCCATGCGAAACACATGATTTAGCATCTAATCAATGCGAAGTAGAAGGCTGACCTTCGAATCCATGCGAAGCGAATGGTTTAGCTTCAAATACTTGTGATATACATGATTTAGCTTTAACAGCATGCGAAACAAACGAGGTAGCTTCAAATCCATGCGAACACATGATTTAGCTTCAAATCAATGCGAAGTAGGAGGCTTATCTTCGAATCCATGCGAAACAAATGGTTTAGCTTCAAATACTTGTGATATGCATGATTTAGCTTCAACAGAATGCGAAACAAACGAGTTAGCTTCAAATCCATGCGAAACGCATGATTTAGCTTCAAATCAATGCGAAGTAGAAGTGTTACCTTCGAATCCATGCGAAACAAATGGTTTAGCCGTAAATACTTGTGATATACATGATTCAGCTTCAACTGCATGCGAAACAAACGAGTTAGCTTCAAATCCATGCGGAACACATGATTTAGCTTCAAATGAATGCGAAGTGGAAGGCTTATCTTCGAATACATGCGAAACAAATGGTTTAGCTTCAAATACTTGTGATTTACATGACTTAGCTTCAACAGCATGCGAAACAAACGAGTTAGCTTCACATCCATGCGAAACACATGAATAAGCATCAAGTCAACGCGAAGTTGATGGCTTAGCTTCAAATCCATGCAAAACGAATGATTTAGCTTCACATACTTGAAAATATAAGTGATATGGCTTCAAATGCAGGCGAAACAAACGAGTTAGCTTCAAACCCATGCGAAACACATGATTTAGCATCTAATCAATGCGAAGTAGAAGGCTGATCTTCGAATCCATGCGAAGCAAATGGTTTAGCTTCAAATACTTGTGATATACATGATTCAGCTTCAACTGCATGCGAAACAATCGAGTTAGCTTCAAATCCATGCGGAACACATGATTTAGCTTCAAATCAATGGGAAGTAGAAGAGTTACCTTCGAATCCATGCGAAACAAATGGTTTAGCTTCAAATACTTGCGATATACATGACTTAGCTTCAACAGCATGCGAAGCAAACGAGTTAGCTTCAAATCCATGCGAACACATGATTTAGCTTCAAATCAATGCGAAGTAGGAGGCTTATCTTCGAATCCATGCGAAACAAATGGTTTAGCTTCAAATACTTGTGATATACATGACTTAGCTTCAACAGCATGCGAAGCAAACGAGTTAGGTTCAAATCCATGCGAACACATGATTTAGCTTCAAATCAATGCGAAGTAGAAGGCTTATTTTCGAATCCATGCGAAACAAATGGTTTAGCTTCAAATACTTGTGATATACATGATTTAGCTTCAACTGCATGCGAAACAAACGAGTTAGCTTCAAATCCATGCGAAACACATGATTTAGATTAAAATCAATGCGAAGTAGAAGGCTTATTTTCGTATCCATGCGAAACAAATGGTTTAGCCGCAAATACTTGTGATATACATGATTCAGCTTCAACTGCATGCGAAACAAACGAGTTAGCTTCAAATCTATGCGGAACACATGATTTAGCTTCAAATGAATGCGAAGTGGAAGGCTTATCTTCGAATCCATGCGAAACAAATGGTTTAGCTTCAAATACTTGTGATTTACATGACTTAGCTTCAACAGCATGCGAAACAAACGAGTTAGCTTCAAATCGATGCGAAACACATGATTTAGCTTCAAATCAATGCGAATTAGAAGGGTTATCTTCGAATCCATGCGAAACAAATGGTTTAGCCGCAAATACTTGTGATATACATGATTCAGCTTCAACTGCATGCGAAACAATCGAGTTAGCTTCAAATCCATGCGGAACACATGATTTAGCTTCAAATCAATGGGAAGTAGAAGAGTTACCTTCGAATCCATGCGAAACAAATGGTTTAGCTTCAAATACTTGTGATATACATGACTTAGCTTCAACAGCATGCGAAGCAAACGAGTTAGCTTCAAATCCATGCGAACACATGATTTAGCTTCAAATCAATGCGAAGTAGGAGGCTTATCTTCGAATCCATGCGAAACAAATGGTTTAGCTTCAAATACTTGTGATATACATGACTTAGCTTCAACAGCATGCGAAGCAAACGAGTTAGGTTCAAATCCATGCGAACACATGATTTAGCTTCAAATCAATGCGAAGTAGGAGGCTTATCTTCGAATCCATGCGAAACAAATGGTTTAGTTTCAAATACTTGTGATATATATGATTTAGCTTCAACAGCATGCGAAACAAACGAGTTAGCTTCAAATCCATGCGAAACACATGATTTAGATTAAAATCAATGCGAAGTAGAAGGGTTACCTTCGAATCCATGCGAAATAAATTGGTTTAGCCGCAAATACTTGTGATATACATGATTCAGCTTCAACTGCATGCAAAACAAACGAGTCAGCTTCAAATCCATGCGAAACACATGATTTAGATTAAAATCAATGCGAAGTAGAAGGCTTATTTTCGAATCCATGCGAAACAAATGGTTTAGCTTCAAATCAATGCGAAGTGGAAGGCTTATCTTCGAATTCATGCGAAACAAATGGTTTAGCTTCAAATACTTGTGATATACATGATTTAGCTTCAACTGCATGCGAAACAAACGAGATAACTTCATATCCATACGAAACACATGATTTAGCTTCAAATCAATGCGAAGTGGAAGGCTTATCTTCGAATCCATGCGAAACGAATAGTTTAGCTTCAAACACTTTTGATATACATGATTCAGCTTCAACTGCCTGCGAAACAAACGAGTTAGCTTCAAATCCATGCGAAACACATGAATTAGCATCAAGTCAATGCGAAGTTGATGGCTTAGCTTCAAATCCATGCAAAACGAATGATTTAGCTTCACATACTTGAAAATATAAGTGATATGGCTTCAAATGCAGGCGAAACAAACGAGTTAGCTTCAAACCCATGCTAAACACATGATTTAGCATCTAATCAATGCGAAGTAGGAGGCTAATCTTCGAATCCATGCGAAACAAATGATATAGCTTCAAATACTTGTGATATACATGATTTAGTTTCAACAGCATGCGAAACAAACGAGTTAGCTTCAAATCCAGGCTAAACACATGATTTAGCATCTAATCAATGCGAAGTAGGAGGCTAATCTTCGAATCCATGCGAAACAAATGATATAGCTTCAAATACTTGTGATATAGATGACTTAGCTTCAACAGCATGCGAAACAAACGAGTTAGCTTCAAATCCATGCGAAACACATGATTTAGCTTCAAATCAATGCGAATTAGAAGGATTATCTTCGAATCCATGCGAAACATATGATATAGCTTCAAATACTTGTGATATACATGATTTAGCTTCAACAACATGCTAAACAAACGAGTTAGCTTCAAGTCCAAACGAAAAACATGATTTAGTATCAAGTCAACGCGAAGTTGATGGCTTTGCTTCAAATCCATGCGAAACGAATGATTTAGCTTCACATACTTGTGAATATAAGTGATATAGCTTCAAATGCAGGCGAAACAAATGAGTTAGCTTCAAACCCATGCTAAACACATGATTTAGCATCTAATCAATGCGAAGTAGAAGGCTAATCTTCGAATCCATGCGAAACAAATGATATAGCTTCAAATACTTGTGATATACATGATTTAGTTTCAACAGCATGCGAAACAAACGAGTTAGCTTCAAATCCATGCGAAACACATGATTTAGCATCTAATCAATGCGAAGTAGAAGGCTGATCTTCGAATCCATGCGAAACAAGTGGTTTAGCTTCAAATACTTGTGATACACTTGATTTAGCTTCAACAGCATGCGAAGCAAACGAGTTAGCTTCAAATCCATGCGAACACATGATTTAGCTTCAAATCAATGCGAAGTAGAAGGGTTATCTTCGAATCCATGCGAAACAAATGGTTTAGCGTCAAATACTTGTGATATACATGATTTTGCTTCAACTGCATGCTAAACAAACGAGTTAGCTTCAAATCCATGCGAACACATGATTTAGCTTCAAATCAATGCGAAGTAGGAGGCTTATCTTCGAATCCATGCGAAACAAATGGTTTAGCTTCAAATACTTGTGATATACATGACTTAGCTTCAACAGCATGCGAAGCAAACGAGTTAGGTTCAAATCCATGCGAACACATGATTTAGCTTCAAATCAATGCGAAGTAGGAGGCTTATCTTCGAATCCATGCGAAACAAATGGTTTAGTTTCAAATACTTGTGATATACATGATTTAGCTTCAACAGCATGCGAAACAAACGAGTTAGCTTCAAATCCATGCGAAACACATGATTTAGATTAAAATCAATGCGAAGTAGAAGGGTTACCTTCGAATCCATGCGAAATAAATGGTTTAGCCGCAAATACTTGTGATATACATGATTCAGCTTCAACTGCATGCAAAACAAACGAGTCAGCTTCAAATCCATGCGAAACACATGATTTAGATTAAAATCAATGCGAAGTAGAAGGCTTATTTTCGAATCCATGCGAAACAAATGGTTTAGCTTCAAATCAATGCGAAGTGGAAGGCTTATCTTCGAATTCATGCGAAACGAATAGTTTAGCTTCAAATACTTTTGATATACATGATTCAGCTTCAACTGCCTGCGAATCAAACGAGTTAGCTTCAAATCCATGCGAAACACATGAATAAGCATCAAGTCAACGCGAAGTTGATGGCTTGGCTTCAAATCCATGCAAAACGAATGATTTAGCTTCAAATACTTGTGATATGCATGATTTAGCTTCAACAGTATGCGAAACAATCGAGTTAGCTTCAAATCCATGCGAAACACATGATTTAGATTAAAATCAATGCGAAGTAGAAGGCTTATTTTCGAATCCATGCGAAACAAATGGTTTAGCTTCAAATACTTGTGATATACATGACTTAGCTTCAACAGCATGCAAAACAAACGAGTTAGCTTCAAATCCATGCGAAACACATGATTTAGATTAAAATCAATGCGAAGTAGAAGGGTTACCTTCGAATCCATGCGAAACAAATGGTTTAGCCGCAAATACTTGTGATAAACATGATTCAGCTTCAACTGCATGCGAATCAAACGAGTTAGCTTCAAATCCATGCGGAACACATGATTTAGCTTCAAATCAATGCGAAGTAGAAGGGTTACCTTCGAATCCATGCGAAACAAATGGTTTAGCCGCAAATACTTGTGATATACATGATTCAGCTTCAACTGCATGCGAAACAAACGAGTTAGCTTCAAATCCATGCGGAACACATGATTTAGCTTCAAATGAATGCGAAGTGGAAGGCTTATCTTCGAATCCATGCGAAACGAATAGTTTAGCTTCAAATACTTTTGATATACATGATTCAGCTTCAACTGCCTGCGAAACAAACGAGTTAGCTTCAAATCCATGCGAAACACATGAATAAGCATCAACTCAACGCGAAGTTGATGGCTTAGCTTCAAATCCATGCAAAACGAATGATTTAGCTTCAAATACTTGTGATATGCATGATTTAGCTTCAACAGTATGCGAAACAAACGAGTTAGCTTCAAATCCATGCGAAACACATGATTTAGATTAAAATCAATGCGAAGTAGAAGGCTTATTTTCGAATCCATGCGAAACAAATGGTTTAGCTTCAAATACTTGTGATATACATGATTTAGCTTCAACTGCATGCGAAACAAACGAGATAACTTCAAATCCATACGAAACACATGATTTAGCTTCAAATCAATGCGAAGTGGAAGGCTTATCTTCGAATCCATGGGAAACGAATAGTTTAGCTTCAAATACTTTTGATATACATGATTCAGCTTCAACTGCCTGCGAAACAAACGAGTTAGCTTCAAATCCATGCGAAACACATGAATTAGCATCAAGTCAATGCGAAGTTGATGGCTTAGCTTCAAATCCATGCAAAGCGAATGATTTAGCTTCACATACTTGAAAATATAAGTGATATGGCTTCAAATGCAGGCGAAACAAACGAGTTAGCTTCAAACCCATGCTAAACACATGATTTAGCATCTAATCAATGCGAAGTAGGAGGCTAATCTTCGAATCCATGCGAAACAAATGATATAGCTTCAAATTCTTGTGATATACATGATTTAGTTTCAACACCATGCGAAACAAACGAGTTAGATTCAAATCCATGCGAAACACATGATTTAGCTTCAAATCAATGCGAAGTAGAAGGCTTATTTTCGAATCCATGCGAAACAAATGGTTTAGCTTCAAATACTTGTGATATACATGATTTAGCTTCAACTGCATGCGAAACAAACGAGATAACTTCATATCCATACGAAACACATGATTTAGCTTCAAATCAATGCGAAGTGGAAGGCTTATCTTCGAATCCATGCGAAACGAATAGTTTAGCTTCAAATACTTTTGATATACATGATTCAGCTTCAACTGCCTGCGAAACAAACGAGTTAGCTTCAAATCCATGCGAAACACATGAATTAGCATCAAGTCAATGCGAAGTTGATGGCTTAGCTTCAAATCCATGCAAAACGAATGATTTAGCTTCACATACTTGTAAATATAAGTGATATGGCTTCAAATGCAGGCGAAACAAACGAGTTAGCTTCAAACCCATGCTAAACACATGATTTAGCATCTAATCAATGCGAAGTAGGAGGCTAATCTTCGAATCCATGCGAAACAAATGATATAGCTTCAAATACTTGTGATATACATGATTTAGTTTCAACAGCATGCGAAACAAACGAGTTAGCTTCAAATCCATGCTAAACACATGATTTAGCATCTAATCAATGCGAAGTAGGAGGCTAATCTTCGAATCCATGCGAAACAAATGATATAGCTTCAAATACTTGTGATATAGATGACTTAGCTTCAACAGCATGCGAAACAAACGAGTTAGCTTCAAATCCATGCGAAACACATGATTTAGCTTCAAATCAATGCGAATTAGAAGGATTATCTTCGAATCCATGCGAAACATATGATATAGCTTCAAATACTTGTGATATACATGATTTAGCTTCAACAACATGCTAAACAAACGAGTTAGCTTCAAGTCCAAACGAAAAACATGATTTAGTATCAAGTCAACGCGAAGTTGATGGCTTTGCTTCAAATCCATGCGAAACGAATGATTTAGCTTCACATACTTGTGAATATAAGTGATATAGCTTCAAATGCAGGCGAAACAAATGATATAGCTTCAAATACTTGTGATATACATGATTTAGTTTCAACAGCATGCGAAACAAACGAGTTAGCTTCAAATCCATGCGAAACACATGATTTAGCATCTAATCAATGCGAAGTAGAAGGCTGATCTTCGAATCCATGCGAAACAAGTGGTTTAGCTTCAAATACTTGTGATACACTTGATTTAGCTTCAACAGCATGCGAAGCAAACGAGTTAGCTTCAAATCCATGCGAACACATGATTTAGCTTCAAATCAATGCGAAGTAGAAGGGTTATCTTCGAATCCATGCGAAACAAATGGTTTAGCGTCAAATACTTGTGATATACATGATTTTGCTTCAACTGCATGCTAAACAAACGAGTTAGCTTCAAATCCATGCGAAACACATGAATTAGCATCACGTCAACGTGAAGTTGATGGCTTAGCTTCAAATCCATGCAAAACGAATGTTTTAGCTACACATACTTGAAAATATAAGTGATATTGCTTCAAATGCAGGCGAAACAAACGAGTTATCTTCAAACCCATACTAAACACATGATTTAGCATCTAATCAATGCGAAGTAGAAGGGTTACCTTCGAATCCATGCGAAACAAATGGTTTAGCCGCAAATGCTTGTGATATACATGATTCAGCTTCAACTGCATGCGAAACAAACGAGTTAGCTTCAAATCCATGCGGAACACATGATTTAGCTTCAAATGAATGCGAAGTGGAAGGCTTATCTTCGAATCCATGCGAAACAAATGGTTTAGCTTCAAATACTTGTGATATACATGACTTAGCTTCAACTGCATGCGAAAAAAATGAGTTAGCTTCAAATCCATGCGAAACACGTGATTTAGCATCTAATCAATGCGAAGTAGAAGGCTGATCTTCGAATCCATGCGAAACAAATGGTTTAGGTTCAAATACTTGTGATACACTTGATTTAGCTTCAACAGCATGCGAAGCAAACGAGTTAGCTTCAAATCCATGCGAACACATGATTTAGCTTCAAATCAATGCGAAGTAGGAGGCTTATCTTCGAATCCATGCGAAACAAATGGTTTAGCTTCAAATACTTGTGATATACATGATTTAGCTTCAACAGCATGCGAAACAAACGAGTTAGCTTCAAATCCATGCGAAACACATGATTTAGATTAAAATCAATGCGAAGTAGAAGGGTTACCTTCGAATCCATGCGAAACAAATGGTTTAGCCGCAAATACTTGTGATATACATGATTCAGCTTCAACTGCATGCGAAACAAACGAGTCAGCTTCAAATCCATGCGGAACACATGATTTAGCTTCAAATCAATGCGAATTAGAAGGGTTATCTTCGAATCCATGCGAAACATATGATATAGCTTCAAATACTTGTGATATACATGATTTAGCTTCAACAGCATGCGAAACAAACGAGTTAGCTTCAAATCCATGCGAAACACATGATTTAGATTAAAATCAATGCGAAGTAGAAGGGTTACCTTCGAATCCATGCGAAACAAATGGTTTAGCCGCAAATACTTGTGATATACATGATTCAGCTTCAACTGCATGCGAAACAAACGAGATAGCTTCAAATCCATGCGGAACACATGATTTAGCTTCAAATGAATGCGAAGTGGAAGGCTTATCTTCGAATCCATGCGAAACAAATGGTTTAGCTTCAAATACTTGTTATATACATGACTTAGCTTCAACTGCATGCGAAACAAACGAGTCAGCTTCAAATCCATGCGGAACACATGATTTAGCTTCAAATCAATGCGAAGTGGAAGGCTTATCTTTGAATCCATGCGAAACGAATAGTTTAGCTTCAAATACTTTTGATATACATGATTCAGCTTCAACTGCCTGCGAAACAAACGAGTTAGCTTCAAATCCATGCGAAACACATGAATAAGCATCAAGTCAACGCGAAGTTGATGGCTTAGCTTCAAATCCATGCAAAACGAATGATTTAGCTTCACATACTTGAAAATATAAGTGATATGGCTTCAAATGCAGGCGAAACAAACGAGTTAGCTTCAAACCCATGCGAAACACATGATTTAGATTAAAATCAATGCGAAGTAGAAGGGTTACCTTCGAATCCATGCGAAACAAATGGTTTAGCCGCAAATACTTGTGATATACATGATTCAGCTTCAACTGCCTGCGAAACAAATGAGTTAGCTTCAAATCCATGCGAAACACATGATTTAGCTTCAAATGAATGCGAAGTGGAAGGCTTATCTTCGAATCCATGCGAAACAAATGGTTTAGCTTCAAATACTTGTGATTTACATGACTTAGCTTCAACAGCATGCGAAACAAACGAGTTAGCTTCAAATCGATGCGAAACACATGATTTAGCTTCAAATCAATGCGAATTAGAAGGGTTATCTTCGAATCCATGCGAAACAAATGGTTTAGCCGCAAATACTTGTGATATACATGATTCAGCTTCAACTGCATGCGAAACAATCGAGTTAGCTTCAAATCCATGCGGAACACATGATTTAGCTTCAAATCAATGGGAAGTAGAAGAGTTACCTTCGAATCCATGCGAAACAAATGGTTTAGCTTCAAATACTTGTGATATACATGACTTAGCTTCAACAGCATGCGAAGCAAACGAGTTAGCTTCAAATCCATGCGAACACATGATTTAGCTTCAAATCAATGCGAAGTAGGAGGCTTATCTTCGAATCCATGCGAAACAAATGGTTTAGCTTCAAATACTTGTGATATACATGACTTAGCTTCAACAGCATGCGAAGCAAACGAGTTAGGTTCAAATCCATGCGAACACATGATTTAGCTTCAAATCAATGCGAAGTAGGAGGCTTATCTTCGAATCCATGCGAAACAAATGGTTTAGTTTCAAATACTTGTGATATATATGATTTAGCTTCAACAGCATGCGAAACAAACGAGTTAGCTTCAAATCCATGCGAAACACATGATTTAGATTAAAATCAATGCGAAGTAGAAGGGTTACCTTCGAATCCATGCGAAATAAATTGGTTTAGCCGCAAATACTTGTGATATACATGATTCAGCTTCAACTGCATGCAAAACAAACGAGTCAGCTTCAAATCCATGCGAAACACATGATTTAGATTAAAATCAATGCGAAGTAGAAGGCTTATTTTCGAATCCATGCGAAACAAATGGTTTAGCTTCAAATCAATGCGAAGTGGAAGGCTTATCTTCGAATTCATGCGAAACAAATGGTTTAGCTTCAAATACTTGTGATATACATGATTTAGCTTCAACTGCATGCGAAACAAACGAGATAACTTCATATCCATACGAAACACATGATTTAGCTTCAAATCAATGCGAAGTGGAAGGCTTATCTTCGAATCCATGCGAAACGAATAGTTTAGCTTCAAACACTTTTGATATACATGATTCAGCTTCAACTGCCTGCGAAACAAACGAGTTAGCTTCAAATCCATGCGAAACACATGAATTAGCATCAAGTCAATGCGAAGTTGATGGCTTAGCTTCAAATCCATGCAAAACGAATGATTTAGCTTCACATACTTGAAAATATAAGTGATATGGCTTCAAATGCAGGCGAAACAAACGAGTTAGCTTCAAACCCATGCTAAACACATGATTTAGCATCTAATCAATGCGAAGTAGGAGGCTAATCTTCGAATCCATGCGAAACAAATGATATAGCTTCAAATACTTGTGATATACATGATTTAGTTTCAACAGCATGCGAAACAAACGAGTTAGCTTCAAATCCAGGCTAAACACATGATTTAGCATCTAATCAATGCGAAGTAGGAGGCTAATCTTCGAATCCATGCGAAACAAATGATATAGCTTCAAATACTTGTGATATAGATGACTTAGCTTCAACAGCATGCGAAACAAACGAGTTAGCTTCAAATCCATGCGAAACACATGATTTAGCTTCAAATCAATGCGAATTAGAAGGATTATCTTCGAATCCATGCGAAACATATGATATAGCTTCAAATACTTGTGATATACATGATTTAGCTTCAACAACATGCTAAACAAACGAGTTAGCTTCAAGTCCAAACGAAAAACATGATTTAGTATCAAGTCAACGCGAAGTTGATGGCTTTGCTTCAAATCCATGCGAAACGAATGATTTAGCTTCACATACTTGTGAATATAAGTGATATAGCTTCAAATGCAGGCGAAACAAATGAGTTAGCTTCAAACCCATGCTAAACACATGATTTAGCATCTAATCAATGCGAAGTAGAAGGCTAATCTTCGAATCCATGCGAAACAAATGATATAGCTTCAAATACTTGTGATATACATGATTTAGTTTCAACAGCATGCGAAACAAACGAGTTAGCTTCAAATCCATGCGAAACACATGATTTAGCATCTAATCAATGCGAAGTAGAAGGCTGATCTTCGAATCCATGCGAAACAAGTGGTTTAGCTTCAAATACTTGTGATACACTTGATTTAGCTTCAACAGCATGCGAAGCAAACGAGTTAGCTTCAAATCCATGCGAACACATGATTTAGCTTCAAATCAATGCGAAGTAGAAGGGTTATCTTCGAATCCATGCGAAACAAATGGTTTAGCGTCAAATACTTGTGATATACATGATTTTGCTTCAACTGCATGCTAAACAAACGAGTTAGCTTCAAATCCATGCGAACACATGATTTAGCTTCAAATCAATGCGAAGTAGGAGGCTTATCTTCGAATCCATGCGAAACAAATGGTTTAGCTTCAAATACTTGTGATATACATGACTTAGCTTCAACAGCATGCGAAGCAAACGAGTTAGGTTCAAATCCATGCGAACACATGATTTAGCTTCAAATCAATGCGAAGTAGGAGGCTTATCTTCGAATCCATGCGAAACAAATGGTTTAGTTTCAAATACTTGTGATATACATGATTTAGCTTCAACAGCATGCGAAACAAACGAGTTAGCTTCAAATCCATGCGAAACACATGATTTAGATTAAAATCAATGCGAAGTAGAAGGGTTACCTTCGAATCCATGCGAAATAAATGGTTTAGCCGCAAATACTTGTGATATACATGATTCAGCTTCAACTGCATGCAAAACAAACGAGTCAGCTTCAAATCCATGCGAAACACATGATTTAGATTAAAATCAATGCGAAGTAGAAGGCTTATTTTCGAATCCATGCGAAACAAATGGTTTAGCTTCAAATCAATGCGAAGTGGAAGGCTTATCTTCGAATTCATGCGAAACGAATAGTTTAGCTTCAAATACTTTTGATATACATGATTCAGCTTCAACTGCCTGCGAATCAAACGAGTTAGCTTCAAATCCATGCGAAACACATGAATAAGCATCAAGTCAACGCGAAGTTGATGGCTTGGCTTCAAATCCATGCAAAACGAATGATTTAGCTTCAAATACTTGTGATATGCATGATTTAGCTTCAACAGTATGCGAAACAATCGAGTTAGCTTCAAATCCATGCGAAACACATGATTTAGATTAAAATCAATGCGAAGTAGAAGGCTTATTTTCGAATCCATGCGAAACAAATGGTTTAGCTTCAAATACTTGTGATATACATGACTTAGCTTCAACAGCATGCAAAACAAACGAGTTAGCTTCAAATCCATGCGAAACACATGATTTAGATTAAAATCAATGCGAAGTAGAAGGGTTACCTTCGAATCCATGCGAAACAAATGGTTTAGCCGCAAATACTTGTGATAAACATGATTCAGCTTCAACTGCATGCGAATCAAACGAGTTAGCTTCAAATCCATGCGGAACACATGATTTAGCTTCAAATCAATGCGAAGTAGAAGGGTTACCTTCGAATCCATGCGAAACAAATGGTTTAGCCGCAAATACTTGTGATATACATGATTCAGCTTCAACTGCATGCGAAACAAACGAGTTAGCTTCAAATCCATGCGGAACACATGATTTAGCTTCAAATGAATGCGAAGTGGAAGGCTTATCTTCGAATCCATGCGAAACGAATAGTTTAGCTTCAAATACTTTTGATATACATGATTCAGCTTCAACTGCCTGCGAAACAAACGAGTTAGCTTCAAATCCATGCGAAACACATGAATAAGCATCAACTCAACGCGAAGTTGATGGCTTAGCTTCAAATCCATGCAAAACGAATGATTTAGCTTCAAATACTTGTGATATGCATGATTTAGCTTCAACAGTATGCGAAACAAACGAGTTAGCTTCAAATCCATGCGAAACACATGATTTAGATTAAAATCAATGCGAAGTAGAAGGCTTATTTTCGAATCCATGCGAAACAAATGGTTTAGCTTCAAATACTTGTGATATACATGATTTAGCTTCAACTGCATGCGAAACAAACGAGATAACTTCAAATCCATACGAAACACATGATTTAGCTTCAAATCAATGCGAAGTGGAAGGCTTATCTTCGAATCCATGGGAAACGAATAGTTTAGCTTCAAATACTTTTGATATACATGATTCAGCTTCAACTGCCTGCGAAACAAACGAGTTAGCTTCAAATCCATGCGAAACACATGAATTAGCATCAAGTCAATGCGAAGTTGATGGCTTAGCTTCAAATCCATGCAAAGCGAATGATTTAGCTTCACATACTTGAAAATATAAGTGATATGGCTTCAAATGCAGGCGAAACAAACGAGTTAGCTTCAAACCCATGCTAAACACATGATTTAGCATCTAATCAATGCGAAGTAGGAGGCTAATCTTCGAATCCATGCGAAACAAATGATATAGCTTCAAATTCTTGTGATATACATGATTTAGTTTCAACACCATGCGAAACAAACGAGTTAGATTCAAATCCATGCGAAACACATGATTTAGCTTCAAATCAATGCGAAGTAGAAGGCTTATTTTCGAATCCATGCGAAACAAATGGTTTAGCTTCAAATACTTGTGATATACATGATTTAGCTTCAACTGCATGCGAAACAAACGAGATAACTTCATATCCATACGAAACACATGATTTAGCTTCAAATCAATGCGAAGTGGAAGGCTTATCTTCGAATCCATGCGAAACGAATAGTTTAGCTTCAAATACTTTTGATATACATGATTCAGCTTCAACTGCCTGCGAAACAAACGAGTTAGCTTCAAATCCATGCGAAACACATGAATTAGCATCAAGTCAATGCGAAGTTGATGGCTTAGCTTCAAATCCATGCAAAACGAATGATTTAGCTTCACATACTTGTAAATATAAGTGATATGGCTTCAAATGCAGGCGAAACAAACGAGTTAGCTTCAAACCCATGCTAAACACATGATTTAGCATCTAATCAATGCGAAGTAGGAGGCTAATCTTCGAATCCATGCGAAACAAATGATATAGCTTCAAATACTTGTGATATACATGATTTAGTTTCAACAGCATGCGAAACAAACGAGTTAGCTTCAAATCCATGCTAAACACATGATTTAGCATCTAATCAATGCGAAGTAGGAGGCTAATCTTCGAATCCATGCGAAACAAATGATATAGCTTCAAATACTTGTGATATAGATGACTTAGCTTCAACAGCATGCGAAACAAACGAGTTAGCTTCAAATCCATGCGAAACACATGATTTAGCTTCAAATCAATGCGAATTAGAAGGATTATCTTCGAATCCATGCGAAACATATGATATAGCTTCAAATACTTGTGATATACATGATTTAGCTTCAACAACATGCTAAACAAACGAGTTAGCTTCAAGTCCAAACGAAAAACATGATTTAGTATCAAGTCAACGCGAAGTTGATGGCTTTGCTTCAAATCCATGCGAAACGAATGATTTAGCTTCACATACTTGTGAATATAAGTGATATAGCTTCAAATGCAGGCGAAACAAATGATATAGCTTCAAATACTTGTGATATACATGATTTAGTTTCAACAGCATGCGAAACAAACGAGTTAGCTTCAAATCCATGCGAAACACATGATTTAGCATCTAATCAATGCGAAGTAGAAGGCTGATCTTCGAATCCATGCGAAACAAGTGGTTTAGCTTCAAATACTTGTGATACACTTGATTTAGCTTCAACAGCATGCGAAGCAAACGAGTTAGCTTCAAATCCATGCGAACACATGATTTAGCTTCAAATCAATGCGAAGTAGAAGGGTTATCTTCGAATCCATGCGAAACAAATGGTTTAGCGTCAAATACTTGTGATATACATGATTTTGCTTCAACTGCATGCTAAACAAACGAGTTAGCTTCAAATCCATGCGAAACACATGAATTAGCATCACGTCAACGTGAAGTTGATGGCTTAGCTTCAAATCCATGCAAAACGAATGTTTTAGCTACACATACTTGAAAATATAAGTGATATTGCTTCAAATGCAGGCGAAACAAACGAGTTATCTTCAAACCCATACTAAACACATGATTTAGCATCTAATCAATGCGAAGTAGAAGGGTTACCTTCGAATCCATGCGAAACAAATGGTTTAGCCGCAAATGCTTGTGATATACATGATTCAGCTTCAACTGCATGCGAAACAAACGAGTTAGCTTCAAATCCATGCGGAACACATGATTTAGCTTCAAATGAATGCGAAGTGGAAGGCTTATCTTCGAATCCATGCGAAACAAATGGTTTAGCTTCAAATACTTGTGATATACATGACTTAGCTTCAACTGCATGCGAAAAAAATGAGTTAGCTTCAAATCCATGCGAAACACGTGATTTAGCATCTAATCAATGCGAAGTAGAAGGCTGATCTTCGAATCCATGCGAAACAAATGGTTTAGGTTCAAATACTTGTGATACACTTGATTTAGCTTCAACAGCATGCGAAGCAAACGAGTTAGCTTCAAATCCATGCGAACACATGATTTAGCTTCAAATCAATGCGAAGTAGGAGGCTTATCTTCGAATCCATGCGAAACAAATGGTTTAGCTTCAAATACTTGTGATATACATGATTTAGCTTCAACAGCATGCGAAACAAACGAGTTAGCTTCAAATCCATGCGAAACACATGATTTAGATTAAAATCAATGCGAAGTAGAAGGGTTACCTTCGAATCCATGCGAAACAAATGGTTTAGCCGCAAATACTTGTGATATACATGATTCAGCTTCAACTGCATGCGAAACAAACGAGTCAGCTTCAAATCCATGCGGAACACATGATTTAGCTTCAAATCAATGCGAATTAGAAGGGTTATCTTCGAATCCATGCGAAACATATGATATAGCTTCAAATACTTGTGATATACATGATTTAGCTTCAACAGCATGCGAAACAAACGAGTTAGCTTCAAATCCATGCGAAACACATGATTTAGATTAAAATCAATGCGAAGTAGAAGGGTTACCTTCGAATCCATGCGAAACAAATGGTTTAGCCGCAAATACTTGTGATATACATGATTCAGCTTCAACTGCATGCGAAACAAACGAGATAGCTTCAAATCCATGCGGAACACATGATTTAGCTTCAAATGAATGCGAAGTGGAAGGCTTATCTTCGAATCCATGCGAAACAAATGGTTTAGCTTCAAATACTTGTTATATACATGACTTAGCTTCAACTGCATGCGAAACAAACGAGTCAGCTTCAAATCCATGCGGAACACATGATTTAGCTTCAAATCAATGCGAAGTGGAAGGCTTATCTTTGAATCCATGCGAAACGAATAGTTTAGCTTCAAATACTTTTGATATACATGATTCAGCTTCAACTGCCTGCGAAACAAACGAGTTAGCTTCAAATCCATGCGAAACACATGAATAAGCATCAAGTCAACGCGAAGTTGATGGCTTAGCTTCAAATCCATGCAAAACGAATGATTTAGCTTCACATACTTGAAAATATAAGTGATATGGCTTCAAATGCAGGCGAAACAAACGAGTTAGCTTCAAACCCATGCGAAACACATGATTTAGATTAAAATCAATGCGAAGTAGAAGGGTTACCTTCGAATCCATGCGAAACAAATGGTTTAGCCGCAAATACTTGTGATATACATGATTCAGCTTCAACTGCCTGCGAAACAAATGAGTTAGCTTCAAATCCATGCGAAACACATGATTTAGCTTCAAATGAATGCGAAGTGGAAGGCTTATCTTCGAATCCATGCGAAACAAATGGTTTAGCTTCAAATACTTTTGATATACATGATTCAGCTTCAACTGCATGCTAAACAAACGAGTTAGCTCCAAATCCATGCGAAACATATGATTTAGCATCAAATCAAAGCGAAGTAGAAGGCTGATATTCGAATCCATGCGAAGCAAATGGTTTAGCTTCAAATACTTGTGATACACTTGAGTTAGCTTCAACAACATGCGAAACAAACGAGTTAGCTTCAAATCCATGCGAAACACATAATTTAGCTTCAAATCAATGCGAATTATAAGGGTTATCTTCGAATCCATGCGAAACAAATGATATAGCTTCAAATACTTGTGATACACTTGATTTAGCTTCAACAGCATGCGAAACAAACGAGTTAGCTTCAAATCCATGCGAAACACATGATTTAGCATCTAATCAATGCGAAGTAGAAGGCTGATCTTCGAATCCATGCGAAACAAATGGTTTAGATTCAAATACTTGCGATATACATGATTTAGCTTCAACAGCATGCGAAACAAACGAGTTAGCTTCAGATACATGCGAAACACATGATTTAGCTTCAAATCAATGCGAATTAGAAGGGTTATCTTCGAATCCATGCGAAACATATGATATAGCTTCAAATACTTGTGATATACATGATTTAGCTTCAACTGCAGGCGAATCAAACGAGTTAGCTTCAAACCCATGCGAAACACATGATTTAGATTAAAATCAATGCGAAGTAGAAGGCTAATCTTCGAATCCATGCGAAACAAATGATATAGCTTCAAATACTTGTGATATGCATGATTTAGTTTCAACAGCATGCGAAACAAACGAGTTAGCTTCAAATCCATGCGAAACACATGATTTAGCATCTAATCAATGCGAAGTAGAAGGCTGATCTTCGAATCCATGCGAAACAAATGGTTTAGCTTCAAATACTTGTGATATACATGATTTAGCTTCAACAGCATGCGAAACAAACGAGTTAGCTTCAAATCCATGCGAAACACATGATTTAGATTAAAATCAATGCGAAGTGGAAGGCTTATCTTCTAATCCATGCGAAACGAATAGTTTAGCTTCAAATACTTTTGATATACATGATTCAGCTTCAACTGCCTGCGAAACAAACGAGTTAGCTTCAAATCCATGCGAACACATGATTTAGCTTCAAATCAATGCGAAGTAGGAGGCTTATCTTCGAATCCATGCGAAACAAATGGTTTAGCTTCAAATACTTGTGATATTCATGATTTAGCTTCAACAGCATGCGAAACAAACGAGTTAGCTTCAAATCCATGCGGAACACATGATTTAGCTTCAAATCAATGCGAAGTAGAAGGGTTATCTTCGAATCCATGCGAAACAAATGGTTTAGCGTCAAATACTTGTGATATACATGATTTTGCTTCAACTGCATGCTAAACAAACGAGTTAGCTTCAAATCCATGCGAAACACATGAATTAGCATCACGTCAACGTGAAGTTGATGGCTTAGCTTCAAATCCATGCAAAACGAATGTTTTAGCTACACATACTTGAAAATATAAGTGATATTGCTTCAAATGCAGGCGAAACAAACGAGTTATCTTCAAACCCATACTAAACACATGATTTAGCATCTAATCAATGCGAAGTAGAAGGCTAATCTTCGAATCCATGCGAAACAAATGATACAGCTTCAAATACTTGTGATATACATGATTTAGTTACAACAGCATGCGAAACAAACGAGTTAGATTCAAATCCATGCGAAACACATGATTTAGCATCTAATCAATGCGAAGTAGAAGGCTGATCTTCGAATCCATGCGAAACAAATGGTTTAGCTTCAAATACTTGTGATATACATGATTTAGCTTCAACAGCATGCGAAACAAACGAGTTAGCTTCAAATCCATGCGAAACACATGATTTAGATTAAAATCAATGCGAAGTGGAAGGCTTATCTTCTAATCCATGCGAAACGAATAGTTTAGCTTCAAATACTTTTGATATACATGATTCAGCTTCAACTGCCTGCGAAACAAACGAGTTAGCTTCAAATCCATGCGAACACATGATTTAGCTTCAAATCAATGCGAAGTGGAAGGCTTATCTTCGAATCCATGCGAAACGAATAGTTTAGCTTCAAATACTTTTGATATACATGATTCAGCTTCAACTGCCTGCGAAACAAACGAGTTAGCTTCAAATCCATGAGAAACACATGAATTAGAATCACGTCAACGCGAAGTTGATGGCTTAGCTTCAAATCCATGCAAAACGAATGTTTTAGCTTCACATACTTGAAAATATAAGTGATATGGCTTCAAATGCAGGCGAAACAAACGAGTTAGCTTCAAATCCATGCGAAACGCATGATTTAGCTTCAAATCAATGCAAAGTAGAAGTGTTACCTTCGAATCCATGCGAAACAAATGGTTTAGCCGCAAATACTTGTGATATACATGATTCAGCTTCAACTGCATGCGAAACAAACGAGTTAGCTTCAAATCCACGCGGAACACATGATTTAGCTTCAAATGAATGCGAAGTAGGAGGCTTATTTTCGAATCCATGCGAAACAAATGGTTTAGCTTCAAATACTTGTTATATACATGACTTAGCTTCAACTGCATGCGAAACAAACGAGTCAGCTTCAAATCCATGCGGAACACATGATTTAGCTTCAAATCAATGCGAAGTGGAAGGCTTATCTTTGAATCCATGCGAAACGAATAGTTTAGCTTCAAATACTTTTGATATACATGATTCAGCTTCAACTGCCTGCGAAACAAACGAGTTAGCTTCAAATCCATGCGAAACACATGAATAAGCATCAAGTCAACGCGAAGTTGATGGCTTAGCTTCAAATCCATGCAAAACGAATGATTTAGCTTCACATACTTGAAAATATAAGTGATATGGCTTCAAATGCAGGCGAAACAAACGAGTTAGCTTCAAACCCATGCGAAACACATGATTTAGATTAAAATCAATGCGAAGTAGAAGGGTTACCTTCGAATCCATGCGAAACAAATGGTTTAGCCGCAAATACTTGTGATATACATGATTCAGCTTCAACTGCCTGCGAAACAAATGAGTTAGCTTCAAATCCATGCGAAACACATGATTTAGCTTCAAATGAATGCGAAGTGGAAGGCTTATCTTCGAATCCATGCGAAACAAATGGTTTAGCTTCAAATACTTTTGATATACATGATTCAGCTTCAACTGCATGCTAAACAAACGAGTTAGCTCCAAATCCATGCGAAACACATGATTTAGCTTCAAATCAATGCGAATTAGAAGGGTTATCTTCGAATCTATGCGAAACATATGATATAACTTCAAATACTTGTGATATTCATGATTTAGCTTCAACAGCATGCGAAACAATCGAGTTAGCTTCAAATCCATGCGAAACACATGATTTAGATTAAAATCAATGCGAAGTAGAAGGGTTACCTTCGAATCCATGCGAAACAAATGGTTGAGCCGCAAATACTTGTGATATACATGATTCAGCTTCAACTGCATGCGAAACAAACGAGTTAGCTTCAAATCCATGCGGAACACATGATTTAGCTTCAAATCAATGCGAAGTAGAAGGGTTACCTTCGAATCCATGCGAAACAAATGGTTTAGCCGCAAATACTTGTGATATACATGATTCAGCTTCAACTGCATGCGAAACAAACGAGTTAGCTTCAAATCCATGCGAAACACATGATTTAGCTTCAAATCAATGCGAATTAGAAGGGTTATCTTCGAATCCATGCGAAACATATGATATAGCTTCAAATACTTGTGATATACATGATTTAGCTTCAACTGCATGCTAAACAAACGAGTTAGCTTCAAATCCATGCGAAACACATGAATTAGCATCACGTCAACGTGAAGTTGATGGCTTAGCTTCAAATCCATGCAAAACGAATGTTTTAGCTACACATACTTGAAAATATAAGTGATATTGCTTCAAATGCAGGCGAAACAAACGAGTTAGCTTCAAACCCATGCGAAACACATGATTTAGATTAAAATCAATGCGAAGTAGAAGGCTAATCTTCGAATTCATGCGAAACAAATGATATAGCTTCAAATACTTGTGATATACATGATTTAGTTTCAACAGCATGCGAAACAAACGAGTTAGCTTCAAATCCATGCGAAACACATGATTTAGCATCTAATCAATGCGAAGTAGAAGGCTGATCTTCGAATCCATGCGAAACAAATGGTTTAGCTTCAAATACTTGTGATATACATGATTTAGCTTCAACAGCATGCGAAACAAACGAGTTAGCTTCAAATCCATGCGAAACACATGATTTAGATTAAAATCAATGCGAAGCGGAAGGCTTATCTTCTAATCCATGCGAAACGAATAGTTTAGCTTCAAATACTTTTGATATACATGACTCAGCTTCAACTGCCTGCGAAACAAACGAGTTAGCTTCAAATCCATGCGAACACATGATTTAGCTTCAAATCAATGCGAAGTAGGAGGCTTATCTTCGAATCCATGCGAAACAAATGGTTTAGCTTCAAATACTTGTGATATTCATGATTTAGCTTCAACAGCATGCGAAACAAACGAGTTAGCTTCAAATCCATGCGGAACACATGATTTAGCTTCAAATCAATGCGAAGTAGAAGGGTTATCTTCGAATCCATGCGAAACAAATGGTTTAGCGTCAAATACTTGTGATATACATGATTTTGCTTCAACTGCATGCTAAACAAACGAGTTAGCTTCAAATCCATGCGAAACACATGAATTAGCATCACGTCAACGTGAAGTTGATGGCTTAGCTTCAAATCCATGCAAAACGAATGTTTTAGCTACACATACTTGAAAATATAAGTGATATTGCTTCAAATGCAGGCGAAACAAACGAGTTATCTTCAAACCCATACTAAACACATGATTTAGCATCTAATCAATGCGAAGTAGAAGGCTAATCTTCGAATCCATGCGAAACAAATGATACTGCTTCAAATACTTGTGATATACATGATTTAGTTTCAACAGCATGCGAAACAAACGAGTTAGCTTCAAATCCATGCGAAACACATGATTTAGCATCTAATCAATGCGAAGTAGAAGGCTGATCTTCGAATCCATGCGAAACAAATGGTTTAGCTTCAAATACTTGTGATATACATGATTTAGCTTCAACAGCATGCGAAACAAACGAGTTAGCTTCAAATCCATGCGAAACACATGATTTAGATTAAAATCAATGCGAAGTGGAAGGCTTATCTTCTAATCCATGCGAAACGAATAGTTTAGCTTCAAATACTTTTGATATACATGATTCAGCTTCAACTGCCTGCGAAACAAACGAGTTAGCTTCAAATCCATGCGAAACACATGATTTAGCTTCAAATGAATGCGAAGTGGAAGGCTTATCTTCGAATCCATGCGAAACAAATGGTTTAGCTTCAAATACTTTTGATATACATGATTCAGCTTCAACTGCATGCTAAACAAACGAGTTAGCTCCAAATCCATGCGAAACACATGATTTAGCTTCAAATCAATGCGAATTAGAAGGGTTATCTTCGAATCTATGCGAAACATATGATATAACTTCAAATACTTGTGATATTCATGATTTAGCTTCAACAGCATGCGAAACAAACGAGTTAGCTTCAAATCCATGCGAAACACATGATTTAGATTAAAATCAATGCGAAGCGGAAGGCTTATCTTCTAATCCATGCGAAACGAATAGTTTAGCTTCAAATACTTTTGATATACATGATTCAGCTTCAACTGCCTGCGAAACAAACGAGTTAGCTTCAAATCCATGCGAACACATGATTTAGCTTCAAATCAATGCGAAGTAGGAGGCTTATCTTCGAATCCATGCGAAACAAATGGTTTAGCTTCAAATACTTGTGATATTCATGATTTAGCTTCAACAGCATGCGAAACAAACGAGTTAGCTTCAAATCCATGCGGAACACATGATTTAGCTTCAAATCAATGCGAAGTAGAAGGGTTATCTTCGAATCCATGCGAAACAAATGGTTTAGCGTCAAATACTTGTGATATACATGATTCAGCTTCAACTGCATGCTAAACAAACGAGTTAGCTCCAAATCCATGCGAAACACATGATTTAGCTTCAAATCAATGCGAATTAGAAGGGTTATCTTCGAATCTATGCGAAACATATGATATAACTTCAAATACTTGTGATATTCATGATTTAGCTTCAACAGCATGCGAAACAATCGAGTTAGCTTCAAATCCATGCGAAACACATGATTTAGATTAAAATCAATGCGAAGTAGAAGGGTTACCTTCGAATCCATGCGAAACAAATGGTTGAGCCGCAAATACTTGTGATATACATGATTCAGCTTCAACTGCATGCGAAACAAACGAGTTAGCTTCAAATCCATGCGGAACACATGATTTAGCTTCAAATCAATGCGAAGTAGAAGGGTTACCTTCGAATCCATGCGAAACAAATGGTTTAGCCGCAAATACTTGTGATATACATGATTCAGCTTCAACTGCATGCGAAACGAACGAGTTAGCTTCAAATCCATGCGAAACACATGATTTAGCTTCAAATCAATGCGAATTAGAAGGGTTATCTTCGAATCCATGCGAAACATATGATATAGCTTCAAATACTTGTGATATACATGATTTAGCTTCAACTGCATGCTAAACAAACGAGTTAGCTTCAAATCCATGCGAAACACATGAATTAGCATCACGTCAACGTGAAGTTGATGGCTTAGCTTCAAATCCATGCAAAACGAATGTTTTAGCTACACATACTTGAAAATATAAGTGATATTGCTTCAAATGCAGGCGAAACAAACGAGTTAGCTTCAAACCCATGCGAAACACATGATTTAGATTAAAATCAATGCGAAGTAGAAGGCTAATCTTCGAATCCATGCGAAACAAATGATATAGCTTCAAATACTTGTGATATACATGATTTAGTTTCAACAGCATGCGAAACAAACGAGTTAGCTTCAAATCCATGCGAAACACATGATTTAGCATCTAATCAATGCGAAGTAGAAGGCTGATCTTCGAATCCATGCGAAACAAATGGTTTAGCTTCAAATACTTGTGATATACATGATTTAGCTTCAACAGCATGCGAAACAAACGAGTTAGCTTCAAATCCATGCGAAACACATGATTTAGATTAAAATCAATGCGAAGCGGAAGGCTTATCTTCTAATCCATGCGAAACGAATAGTTTAGCTTCAAATACTTTTGATATACATGACTCAGCTTCAACTGCCTGCGAAACAAACGAGTTAGCTTCAAATCCATGCGAACACATGATTTAGCTTCAAATCAATGCGAAGTAGGAGGCTTATCTTCGAATCCATGCGAAACAAATGGTTTAGCTTCAAATACTTGTGATATTCATGATTTAGCTTCAACAGCATGCGAAACAAACGAGTTAGCTTCAAATCCATGCGGAACACATGATTTAGCTTCAAATCAATGCGAAGTAGAAGGGTTATCTTCGAATCCATGCGAAACAAATGGTTTAGCGTCAAATACTTGTGATATACATGATTTTGCTTCAACTGCATGCTAAACAAACGAGTTAGCTTCAAATCCATGCGAAACACATGAATTAGCATCACGTCAACGTGAAGTTGATGGCTTAGCTTCAAATCCATGCAAAACGAATGTTTTAGCTACACATACTTGAAAATATAAGTGATATTGCTTCAAATGCAGGCGAAACAAACGAGTTATCTTCAAACCCATACTAAACACATGATTTAGCATCTAATCAATGCGAAGTAGAAGGCTAATCTTCGAATCCATGCGAAACAAATGATACTGCTTCAAATACTTGTGATATACATGATTTAGTTTCAACAGCATGCGAAACAAACGAGTTAGCTTCAAATCCATGCGAAACACATGATTTAGCATCTAATCAATGCGAAGTAGAAGGCTGATCTTCGAATCCATGCGAAACAAATGGTTTAGCTTCAAATACTTGTGATATACATGATTTAGCTTCAACAGCATGCGAAACAAACGAGTTAGCTTCAAATCCATGCGAAACACATGATTTAGATTAAAATCAATGCGAAGTGGAAGGCTTATCTTCTAATCCATGCGAAACGAATAGTTTAGCTTCAAATACTTTTGATATACATGATTCAGCTTCAACTGCCTGCGAAACAAACGAGTTAGCTTCAAATCCATGCGAAACACATGATTTAGCTTCAAATGAATGCGAAGTGGAAGGCTTATCTTCGAATCCATGCGAAACAAATGGTTTAGCTTCAAATACTTTTGATATACATGATTCAGTTTCAACTGCATGCTAAACAAACGAGTTAGCTCCAAATCCATGCGAAACACATGATTTAGCTTCAAATCAATGCGAATTAGAAGGGTTATCTTCGAATCTATGCGAAACATATGATATAACTTCAAATACTTGTGATATTCATGATTTAGCTTCAACAGCATGCGAAACAAACGAGTTAGCTTCAAATCCATGCGAAACACATGATTTAGATTAAAATCAATGCGAAGCGGAAGGCTTATCTTCTAATCCATGCGAAACGAATAGTTTAGCTTCAAATACTTTTGATATACATGATTCAGCTTCAACTGCCTGCGAAACAAACGAGTTAGCTTCAAATCCATGCGAACACATGATTTAGCTTCAAATCAATGCGAAGTAGGAGGCTTATCTTCGAATCCATGCGAAACAAATGGTTTAGCTTCAAATACTTGTGATATTCATGATTTAGCTTCAACAGCATGCGAAACAAACGAGTTAGCTTCAAATCCATGCGGAACACATGATTTAGCTTCAAATCAATGCGAAGTAGAAGGGTTATCTTCGAATCCATGCGAAACAAATGGTTTAGCGTCAAATACTTGTGATATACATGATTCAGCTTCAACTGCATGCTAAACAAACGAGTTAGCTCCAAATCCATGCGAAACACATGATTTAGCTTCAAATCAATGCGAATTAGAAGGGTTATCTTCGAATCTATGCGAAACATATGATATAACTTCAAATACTTGTGATATTCATGATTTAGCTTCAACAGCATGCGAAACAATCGAGTTAGCTTCAAATCCATGCGAAACACATGATTTAGATTAAAATCAATGCGAAGTAGAAGGGTTACCTTCGAATCCATGCGAAACAAATGGTTGAGCCGCAAATACTTGTGATATACATGATTCAGCTTCAACTGCATGCGAAACAAACGAGTTAGCTTCAAATCCATGCGGAACACATGATTTAGCTTCAAATCAATGCGAAGTAGAAGGGTTACCTTCGAATCCATGCGAAACAAATGGTTTAGCCGCAAATACTTGTGATATACATGATTCAGCTTCAACTGCATGCGAAACAAACGAGTTAGCTTCAAATCCATGCGAAACACATGATTTAGCTTCAAATCAATGCGAATTAGAAGGGTTATCTTCGAATCCATGCGAAACATATGATATAGCTTCAAATACTTGTGATATACATGATTTAGCTTCAACTGCATGCTAAACAAACGAGTTAGCTTCAAATCCATGCGAAACACATGAATTAGCATCACGTCAACGTGAAGTTGATGGCTTAGCTTCAAATCCATGCAAAACGAATGTTTTAGCTACACATACTTGAAAATATAAGTGATATTGCTTCAAATGCAGGCGAAACAAACGAGTTAGCTTCAAACCCATGCGAAACACATGATTTAGATTAAAATCAATGCGAAGTAGAAGGCTAATCTTCGAATCCATGCGAAACAAATGATATAGCTTCAAATACTTGTGATATACATGATTTAGTTTCAACAGCATGCGAAACAAACGAGTTAGCTTCAAATCCATGCGAAACACATGATTTAGCATCTAATCAATGCGAAGTAGAAGGCTGATCTTCGAATCCATGCGAAACAAATGGTTTAGCTTCAAATACTTGTGATATACATGATTTAGCTTCAACAGCATGCGAAACAAACGAGTTAGCTTCAAATCCATGCGAAACACATGATTTAGATTAAAATCAATGCGAAGCGGAAGGCTTATCTTCTAATCCATGCGAAACGAATAGTTTAGCTTCAAATACTTTTGATATACATGATTCAGCTTCAACTGCCTGCGAAACAAACGAGTTAGCTTCAAATCCATGCGAACACATGATTTAGCTTCAAATCAATGCGAAGTAGGAGGCTTATCTTCGAATCCATGCGAAACAAATGGTTTAGCTTCAAATACTTGTGATATTCATGATTTAGCTTCAACAGCATGCGAAACAAACGAGTTAGCTTCAAATCCATGCGGAACACATGATTTAGCTTCAAATCAATGCGAAGTAGAAGGGTTATCTTCGAATCCATGCGAAACAAATGGTTTAGCGTCAAATACTTGTGATATACATGATTTTGCTTCAACTGCATGCTAAACAAACGAGTTAGCTTCAAATCCATGCGAAACACATGAATTAGCATCACGTCAACGTGAAGTTGATGGCTTAGCTTCAAATCCATGCAAAACGAATGTTTTAGCTACACATACTTGAAAATATAAGTGATATTGCTTCAAATGCAGGCGAAACAAACGAGTTATCTTCAAACCCATACTAAACACATGATTTAGCATCTAATCAATGCGAAGTAGAAGGCTAATCTTCGAATCCATGCGAAACAAATGATACTGCTTCAAATACTTGTGATATACATGATTTAGTTTCAACAGCATGCGAAACAAACGAGTTAGCTTCAAATCCATGCGAAACACATGATTTAGCATCTAATCAATGCGAAGTAGAAGGCTGATCTTCGAATCCATGCGAAACAAATGGTTTAGCTTCAAATACTTGTGATATACATGATTTAGCTTCAACAGCATGCGAAACAAACGAGTTAGCTTCAAATCCATGCGAAACACATGATTTAGATTAAAATCAATGCGAAGTGGAAGGCTTATCTTCTAATCCATGCGAAACGAATAGTTTAGCTTCAAATACTTTTGATATACATGATTCAGCTTCAACTGCCTGCGAAACAAACGAGTTAGCTTCAAATCCATGCGAAACACATGATTTAGCTTCAAATGAATGCGAAGTGGAAGGCTTATCTTCGAATCCATGCGAAACAAATGGTTTAGCTTCAAATACTTTTGATATACATGATTCAGCTTCAACTGCATGCTAAACAAACGAGTTAGCTCCAAATCCATGCGAAACACATGATTTAGCTTCAAATCAATGCGAATTAGAAGGGTTATCTTCGAATCTATGCGAAACATATGATATAACTTCAAATACTTGTGATATTCATGATTTAGCTTCAACAGCATGCGAAACAAACGAGTTAGCTTCAAATCCATGCGAAACACATGATTTAGATTAAAATCAATGCGAAGTAGAAGGGTTACCTTCGAATCCATGCGAAACAAATGGTTGAGCCGCAAATACTTGTGATATACATGATTCAGCTTCAACTGCATGCGAAACAAACGAGTTAGCTTCAAATCCATGCGAAACACATGATTTAGATTAAAATCAATGCGAAGTGGAAGGCTTATCTTCTAATCCATGCGAAACGAATAGTTTAGCTTCAAATACTTTTGATATACATGATTCAGCTTCAACTGCATGCGAAACAAACGAGTTAGCTTCAAATCCATGCGAAACACATGATTTAGCTTCAAATCAATGCGAATTAGAAGGGTTATCTTCGAATCCATGCGAAACATATGATATAGCTTCAAATACTTGTGATATACATGATTTAGCTTCAACTGCATGCTAAACAAACGAGTTAGCTTCAAATCCATGCGAAACACATGAATTAGCTTCAAATCAATGCGAATTAGAAGGGTTATCTTCGAATCTATGCGAAACATATGATATAACTTCAAATACTTGTGATATTCATGATTTAGCTTCAACAGCATGCGAAACAATCGAGTTAGCTTCAAATCCATGCGAAACACATGATTTAGATTAAAATCAATGCGAAGTAGAAGGGTTACCTTCGAATCCATGCGAAACAAATGGTTGAGCCGCAAATACTTGTGATATACATGATTCAGCTTCAACTGCATGCGAAACAAACGAGTTAGCTTCAAATCCATGCGAACACATGATTTAGCTTCAAATCAATGCGAAGTAGGAGGCTTATCTTCGAATCCATGCGAAACAAATGGTTTAGCTTCAAATACTTGTGATATTCATGATTTAGCTTCAACAGCATGCGAAACAAACGAGTTAGCTTCAAATCCATGCGGAACACATGATTTAGCTTCAAATCAATGCGAAGTAGAAGGGTTATCTTCGAATCCATGCGAAACAAATGGTTTAGCGTCAAATACTTGTGATATACATGATTCAGCTTCAACTGCATGCTAAACAAACGAGTTAGCTCCAAATCCATGCGAAACACATGATTTAGCTTCAAATCAATGCGAATTAGAAGGGTTATCTTCGAATCTATGCGAAACATATGATATAACTTCAAATACTTGTGATATTCATGATTTAGCTTCAACAGCATGCGAAACAATCGAGTTAGCTTCAAATCCATGCGAAACACATGATTTAGATTAAAATCAATGCGAAGTAGAAGGGTTACCTTCGAATCCATGCGAAACAAATGGTTGAGCCGCAAATACTTGTGATATACATGATTCAGCTTCAACTGCATGCGAAACAAACGAGTTAGCTTCAAATCCATGCGGAACACATGATTTAGCTTCAAATCAATGCGAAGTAGAAGGGTTACCTTCGAATCCATGCGAAACAAATGGTTTAGCCGCAAATACTTGTGATATACATGATTCAGCTTCAACTGCATGCGAAACAAACGAGTTAGCTTCAAATCCATGCGAAACACATGATTTAGCTTCAAATCAATGCGAATTAGAAGGGTTATCTTCGAATCCATGCGAAACATATGATATAGCTTCAAATACTTGTGATATACATGATTTAGCTTCAACTGCATGCTAAACAAACGAGTTAGCTTCAAATCCATGCGAAACACATGAATTAGCATCACGTCAACGTGAAGTTGATGGCTTAGCTTCAAATCCATGCAAAACGAATGTTTTAGCTACACATACTTGAAAATATAAGTGATATTGCTTCAAATGCAGGCGAAACAAACGAGTTAGCTTCAAACCCATGCGAAACACATGATTTAGATTAAAATCAATGCGAAGTAGAAGGCTAATCTTCGAATCCATGCGAAACAAATGATATAGCTTCAAATACTTGTGATATACATGATTTAGTTTCAACAGCATGCGAAACAAACGAGTTAGCTTCAAATCCATGCGAAACACATGATTTAGCATCTAATCAATGCGAAGTAGAAGGCTGATCTTCGAATCCATGCGAAACAAATGGTTTAGCTTCAAATACTTGTGATATACATGATTTAGCTTCAACAGCATGCGAAACAAACGAGTTATCTTCAAACCCATACTAAACACATGATTTAGCATCTAATCAATGCGAAGTAGAAGGCTAATCTTCGAATCCATGCGAAACAAATGATACTGCTTCAAATACTTGTGATATACATGATTTAGTTTCAACAGCATGCGAAACAAACGAGTTAGCTTCAAATCCATGCGAAACACATGATTTAGCATCTAATCAATGCGAAGTAGAAGGCTGATCTTCGAATCCATGCGAAACAAATGGTTTAGCTTCAAATACTTGTGATATACATGATTTAGCTTCAACAGCATGCGAAACAAACGAGTTAGCTTCAAATCCATGCGAAACACATGATTTAGATTAAAATCAATGCGAAGTGGAAGGCTTATCTTCTAATCCATGCGAAACGAATAGTTTAGCTTCAAATACTTTTGATATACATGATTCAGCTTCAACTGCCTGCGAAACAAACGAGTTAGCTTCAAATCCATGCGAAACACATGATTTAGCTTCAAATGAATGCGAAGTGGAAGGCTTATCTTCGAATCCATGCGAAACAAATGGTTTAGCTTCAAATACTTTTGATATACATGATTCAGCTTCAACTGCATGCTAAACAAACGAGTTAGCTCCAAATCCATGCGAAACACATGATTTAGCTTCAAATCAATGCGAATTAGAAGGGTTATCTTCGAATCTATGCGAAACATATGATATAACTTCAAATACTTGTGATATTCATGATTTAGCTTCAACAGCATGCGAAACAAACGAGTTAGCTTCAAATCCATGCGAAACACATGATTTAGATTAAAATCAATGCGAAGTAGAAGGGTTACCTTCGAATCCATGCGAAACAAATGGTTGAGCCGCAAATACTTGTGATATACATGATTCAGCTTCAACTGCATGCGAAACAAACGAGTTAGCTTCAAATCCATGCGGAACACATGATTTAGCTTCAAATCAATGCGAAGTAGAAGGGTTACCTTCGAATCCATGCGAAACAAATGGTTTAGCCGCAAATACTTGTGATATACATGATTCAGCTTCAACTGCATGCGAAACAAACGAGTTAGCTTCAAATCCATGCGAAACACATGATTTAGCTTCAAATCAATGCGAATTAGAAGGGTTATCTTCGAATCCATGCGAAACATATGATATAGCTTCAAATACTTGTGATATACATGATTTAGCTTCAACTGCATGCTAAACAAACGAGTTAGCTTCAAATCCATGCAAAACACATGAATTAGCATCACGTCAACGTGAAGTTGATGGCTTAGCTTCAAATCCATGCAAAACGAATGTTTTAGCTACACATACTTGAAAATATAAGTGATATTGCTTCAAATGCAGGCGAAACAAACGAGTTAGCTTCAAACCCATGTGAAACACATGATTTAGATTAAAATCAATGCGAAGTAGAAGGCTAATCTTCGAATCCATGCGAAACAAATGATATAGCTTCAAATACTTGTGATATACATGATTTAGTTTCAACAGCATGCGAAACAAACGAGTTAGCTTCAAATCCATGCGAAACACATGATTTAGCATCTAATCAATGCGAAGTAGAAGGCTGATCTTCGAATCCATGCGAAACAAATGGTTTAGCTTCAAATACTTGTGATATACATGATTTAGCTTCAACAGCATGCGAAACAAACGAGTTAGCTTCAAATCCATGCGAAACACATGATTTAGATTAAAATCAATGCGAAGTGGAAGGCTTATCTTCTAATCCATGCGAAACGAATAGTTTAGCTTCAAATACTTTTGATATACATGATTCAGCTTCAACTGCCTGCGAAACAAACGAGTTAGCTTCAAATCCATGCGAACACATGATTTAGCTTCAAATCAATGCGAAGTAGGAGGCTTATCGTCGAATCCATGCGAAACAAATGGTTTAGCTTCAAATACTTGTGATATTCATGATTTAGCTTCAACAGCATGCGAAACAAACGAGTTAGCTTCAAATCCATGCGGAACACATGATTTAGCTTCAAATCAATGCGAAGTAGAAGGGTTATCTTCGAATCCATGCGAAACAAATGGTTTAGCGTCAAATACTTGTGATATACATGATTTTGCTTCAACTGCATGCTAAACAAACGAGTTAGCTTCAAATCCATGCGAAACACATGAATTAGCATCACGTCAACGTGAAGTTGATGGCTTAGCTTCAAATCCATGCAAAACGAATGTTTTAGCTACACATACTTGAAAATATAAGTGATATTGCTTCAAATGCAGGCGAAACAAACGAGTTATCTTCAAACCCATACTAAACACATGATTTAGCATCTAATCAATGCGAAGTAGAAGGCTAATCTTCGAATCCATGCGAAACAAATGATACTGCTTCAAACACTTGTGATATACATGATTTAGTTTCAACAGCATGCGAAACAAACGAGTTAGCTTCAAATCCATGCGAAACACATGATTTAGCATCTAATCAATGCGAAGTAGAAGGCTGATCTTCGAATCCATGCGAAACAAATGGTTTAGCTTCAAATACTTGTGATATACATGATTTAGCTTCAACAGCATGCGAAACAAACGAGTTAGCTTCAAATCCATGCGAAACACATGATTTAGATTAAAATGAATGCGAAGTGGAAGGCTTATCTTCTAATCCATGCGAAACGAATAGTTTAGCTTCAAATACTTTTGATATACATGATTCAGCTTCAACTGCCTGCGAAACAAACGAGTTAGCTTCAAATCCATGCGAAACACATGAATTAGCATCACGTCAACGCGAAGTTGATGGCTTAGCTTCAAATCCATGCAAAACGAATGTTTTAGCTTCACATACTTGAAAATATAAGTGATATGGCTTCAAATGCAGGCGAAACAAACGAGTTAGCTTCAAATCCATGCGAAACGCATGATTTAGCTTCAATTCAATGCGAAGTAGAAGTGTTACCTTCGAATCCATGCGAAACAAATGGTTTAGCCGCAAATACTTGTGATATACATGATTCAGCTTCAACTGCATGCGAAACAAACGAGTTAGCTTCAAATCCACGCGGAACACATGATTTAGCTTCAAATGAATGCGAAGTAGGAGGCTTATTTTCGAATCCATGCGAAACAAATGGTTTAGCTTCAAATACTTGTGATATACATGACTTAGCTTCAACAGCATGCGAAACAAACGAGTTAGCTTCAAATCCATGCGAAACACATGATTTAGCTTAAAATCAATGCGAATTAGAAGGGTTATCTTCGAATCCATGCGAAACATATGATATAGCTTCAAATACTTGTGATATACATGATTTAGCTTCAACAGCATGCGAAACAAACGAGTTATCTTCAAATCCATGCGAAACACATGATTTAGATTAAAATCAATGCGAAGTAGAAGGGTTACCTTCGAATCCATGCGAAACAAATGGTTTAGCCGCAAATACTTGTGATATACATGATTCAGCTTCAACTGCATGCGAAACAAACGAGTTAGCTTCAAATCCATGCGGAACACATGATTTAGCTTCAAATGAATGCGAAGTGGAAGGCTTATCTTCGAATCCATGCGAAACAAATGGTTTAGCTTCAAATACTTGTGATATACATGACTTAGCTTCAACAGCATGCGAAACAAACGAGTTAGCTTCAAATCCATGCGAAACACATGATTTAGCTTCAAATCAATGCGAATTAGAAGGGTTATCTTCGAATCCATGCGAAACATATGATATAGCTTCAAATACTTGTGATATTCATGATTTAGCTTCAACAGCATGCGAAACAAACGAGTTAGCTTCAAATCCATGCGAAACACATGAATTAGCATCACGTCAACGTGAAGTTGATGGCTTAGCTTCAAATCCATGCAAAACGAATGTTTTAGCTACACATACTTGAAAATATAAGTGATATTGCTTCAAATGCAGGCGAAACAAACGAGTTAGCTTCAAACCCATGCGAAACACATGATTTAGCATCTAATCAATGCGAAGTAGAAGGCTGATCTTCGAATCCATGCGAAACAAATGGTTTAGCTTCAAATACTTGTGATATACATGATTTAGCTTCAACAGCATGCGAAACAAACGAGTTAGCTTCAAATCCATGCGAAACACATGATTTAGATTAAAATCAATGCGAAGTGGAAGGCTTATCTTCTAATCCATGCGAAACGAATAGTTTAGCTTCAAATACTTTTGATATACATGATTCAGCTTCAACTGCCTGCGAAACAAACGAGTTAGCTTCAAATCCATGCGAACACATGATTTAGCTTCAAATCAATGCGAAGTAGGAGGCTTATCTTCGAATCCATGCGAAATAAATGGTTTAGCTTCAAATACTTGTGATATTCATGATTTAGCTTCAACAGCATGCGAAACAAACGAGTTAGCTTCAAATCCATGCGGAACACATGATTTAGCTTCAAATCAATGCGAAGTAGAAGGGTTATCTTCGAATCCATGCGAAACAAATGGTTTAGCGTCAAATACTTGTGATATACATGATTTTGCTTCAACTGCATGCTAAACAAACGAGTTAGCTTCAAATCCATGCGAAACACATGAATTAGCATCACGTCAACGTGAAGTTGATGGCTTAGCTTCAAATCCATGCAAAACGAATGTTTTAGCTACACATACTTGAAAATATAAGTGATATTGCTTCAAATGCAGGCGAAACAAACGAGTTATCTTCAAACCCATACTAAACACATGATTTAGCATCTAATCAATGCGAAGTAGAAGGCTAATCTTCGAATCCATGCGAAACAAATGATACTGCTTCAAATACTTGTGATATACATGATTTAGTTTCAACAGCATGCGAAACAAACGAGTTAGCTTCAAATCCATGCGAAACACATGATTTAGCATCTAATCAATGCGAAGTAGAAGGCTGATCTTCGAATCCATGCGAAACAAATGGTTTAGCTTCAAATACTTGTGATATACATGATTTAGCTTCAACAGCATGCGAAACAAACGAGTTAGCTTCAAATCCATGCGAAACACATGATTTAGATTAAAATCAATGCGAAGTGGAAGGCTTATCTTCTAATCCATGCGAAACGAATAGTTTAGCTTCAAATACTTTTGATATACATGATTCAGCTTCAACTGCCTGCGAAACAAACGAGTTAGCTTCAAATCCATGCGAACACATGATTTAGCTTCAAATCAATGCGAAGTGGAAGGCTTATCTTCGAATCCATGCGAAACGAATAGTTTAGCTTCAAATACTTTTGATATACATGATTCAGCTTCAACTGCCTGCGAAACAAACGAGTTAGCTTCAAATCCATGCGAAACACATGAATTAGCATCACGTCAACGCGAAGTTGATGGCTTAGCTTCAAATCCATGCAAAACGAATGTTTTAGCTTCACATACTTGAAAATATAAGTGATATGGCTTCAAATGCAGGCGAAACAAACGAGTTAGCTTCAAATCCATGCGAAACGCATGATTTAGCTTCAATTCAATGCGAAGTAGAAGTGTTACCTTCGAATCCATGCGAAACAAATGGTTTAGCCGCAAATACTTGTGATATACATGATTCAGCTTCAACTGCATGCGAAACAAACGAGTTAGCTTCAAATCCACGCGGAACACATGATTTAGCTTCAAATGAATGCGAAGTAGGAGGCTTATTTTCGAATCCATGCGAAACAAATGGTTTAGCTTCAAATACTTGTGATATACATGACTTAGCTTCAACAGCATGCGAAACAAACGAGTTAGCTTCAAATCCATGCGAAACACATGATTTAGCTTAAAATCAATGCGAATTAGAAGGGTTATCTTCGAATCCATGCGAAACATATGATATAGCTTCAAATACTTGTGATATACATGATTTAGCTTCAACAGCATGCGAAACAAACGAGTTAGCTTCAAATCCATGCGAAACACATGATTTAGATTAAAATCAATGCGAAGTAGAAGGGTTACCTTCGAATCCATGCGAAACAAATGGTTTAGCCGCAAATACTTGTGATATACATGATTCAGCTTCAACTGCATGCGAAACAAACGAGTTAGCTTCAAATCCATGCGGAACACATGATTTAGCTTCAAATGAATGCGAAGTGGAAGGCTTATCTTCGAATCCATGCGAAACAAATGGTTTAGCTTCAAATACTTGTGATATACATGACTTAGCTTCAACAGCATGCGAAACAAACGAGTTAGCTTCAAATCCATGCGAAACACATGATTTAGCTTCAAATCAATGCGAAGTAGAAGGGTTACCTTCGAATCCATGCGAAACAAATGGTTTAGCCGCAAATACTTGTGATATACATGATTCAGCTTCAACTGCATGCGAAACAAACGAGTTAGCTTCAAATCCATGCGAAACACATGATTTAGCTTCAAATCAATGCGAATTAGAAGGGTTATCTTCGAATCCATGCGAAACATATGATATAGCTTCAAATACTTGTGATATACATGATTTAGCTTCAACTGCATGCTAAACAAACGAGTTAGCTTCAAATCCATGCGAAACACATGAATTAGCATCACGTCAACGTGAAGTTGATGGCTTAGCTTCAAATCCATGCAAAACGAATGTTTTAGCTACACATACTTGAAAATATAAGTGATATTGCTTCAAATGCAGGCGACACAAACGAGTTAGCTTCAAACCCATGTGAAACACATGATTTAGATTAAAATCAATGCGAAGTAGAAGGCTAATCTTCGAATCCATGCGAAACAAATGATATAGCTTCAAATACTTGTGATATACATGATTTAGTTTCAACAGCATGCGAAACAAACGAGTTAGCTTCAAATCCATGCGAAACACATGATTTAGCATCTAATCAATGCGAAGTAGAAGGCTGATCTTCGAATCCATGCGAAACAAATGGTTTAGCTTCAAATACTTGTGATATACATGATTTAGCTTCAACAGCATGCGAAACAAACGAGTTAGCTTCAAATCCATGCGAAACACATGATTTAGATTAAAATCAATGCGAAGTGGAAGGCTTATCTTCTAATCCATGCGAAACGAATAGTTTAGCTTCAAATACTTTTGATATACATGATTCAGCTTCAACTGCCTGCGAAACAAACGAGTTAGCTTCAAATCCATGCGAACACATGATTTAGCTTCAAATCAATGCGAAGTAGGAGGCTTATCTTCGAATCCATGCGAAACAAATGGTTTAGCTTCAAATACTTGTGATATTCATGATTTAGCTTCAACAGCATGCGAAACAAACGAGTTAGCTTCAAATCCATGCGGAACACATGATTTAGCTTCAAATCAATGCGAAGTAGAAGGGTTATCTTCGAATCCATGCGAAACAAATGGTTTAGCGTCAAATACTTGTGATATACATGATTTTGCTTCAACTGCATGCTAAACAAACGAGTTAGCTTCAAATCCATGCGAAACACATGAATTAGCATCACGTCAACGTGAAGTTGATGGCTTAGCTTCAAATCCATGCAAAACGAATGTTTTAGCTACACATACTTGAAAATATAAGTGATATTGCTTCAAATGCAGGCGAAACAAACGAGTTATCTTCAAACCCATACTAAACACATGATTTAGCATCTAATCAATGCGAAGTAGAAGGCTAATCTTCGAATCCATGCGAAACAAATGATACTGCTTCAAACACTTGTGATATACATGATTTAGTTTCAACAGCATGCGAAACAAACGAGTTAGCTTCAAATCCATGCGAAACACATGATTTAGCATCTAATCAATGCGAAGTAGAAGGCTGATCTTCGAATCCATGCGAAACAAATGGTTTAGCTTCAAATACTTGTGATATACATGATTTAGCTTCAACAGCATGCGAAACAAACGAGTTAGCTTCAAATCCATGCGAAACACATGATTTAGATTAAAATGAATGCGAAGTGGAAGGCTTATCTTCTAATCCATGCGAAACGAATAGTTTAGCTTCAAATACTTTTGATATACATGATTCAGCTTCAACTGCCTGCGAAACAAACGAGTTAGCTTCAAATCCATGCGAACACATGATTTAGCTTCAAATCAATGCGAAGTGGAAGGCTTATCTTCGAATCCATGCGAAACGAATAGTTTAGCTTCAAATACTTTTGATATACATGATTCAGCTTCAACTGCCTGCGAAACAAACGAGTTAGCTTCAAATCCATGCGAAACACATGAATTAGCATCACGTCAACGCGAAGTTGATGGCTTAGCTTCAAATCCATGCAAAACGAATGTTTTAGCTTCACATACTTGAAAATATAAGTGATATGGCTTCAAATGCAGGCGAAACAAACGAGTTAGCTTCAAATCCATGCGAAACGCATGATTTAGCTTCAATTCAATGCGAAGTAGAAGTGTTACCTTCGAATCCATGCGAAACAAATGGTTTAGCCGCAAATACTTGTGATATACATGATTCAGCTTCAACTGCATGCGAAACAAACGAGTTAGCTTCAAATCCACGCGGAACACATGATTTAGATTCAAATGAATGCGAAGTAGGAGGCTTATTTTCGAATCCATGCGAAACAAATGGTTTAGCTTCAAATACTTGTGATATACATGACTTAGCTTCAACAGCATGCGAAACAAACGAGTTAGCTTCAAATCCATGCGAAACACATGATTTAGCTTAAAATCAATGCGAATTAGAAGGGTTATCTTCGAATCCATGCGAAACATATGATATAGCTTCAAATACTTGTGATATACATGATTTAGCTTCAACAGCATGCGAAACAAACGAGTTATCTTCAAATCCATGCGAAACACATGATTTAGATTAAAATCAATGCGAAGTAGAAGGGTTACCTTCGAATCCATGCGAAACAAATGGTTTAGCCGCAAATACTTGTGATATACATGATTCAGCTTCAACTGCATGCGAAACAAACGAGTTAGCTTCAAATCCATGCGGAACACATGATTTAGCTTCAAATGAATGCGAAGTGGAAGGCTTATCTTCGAATCCATGCGAAACAAATGGTTTAGCTTCAAATACTTGTGATATACATGACTTAGCTTCAACAGCATGCGAAACAAACGAGTTAGCTTCAAATCCATGCGAAACACATGATTTAGCTTCAAATCAATGCGAATTAGAAGGGTTATCTTCGAATCCATGCGAAACATATGATATAGCTTCAAATACTTGTGATATTCATGATTTAGCTTCAACAGCATGCGAAACAAACGAGTTAGCTTCAAATCCATGCGAAACACATGAATTAGCATCACGTCAACGTGAAGTTGATGGCTTAGCTTCAAATCCATGCAAAACGAATGTTTTAGCTACACATACTTGAAAATATAAGTGATATTGCTTCAAATGCAGGCGAAACAAACGAGTTAGCTTCAAACCCATGCGAAACACATGATTTAGCATCTAATCAATGCGAAGTAGAAGGCTGATCTTCGAATCCATGCGAAACAAATGGTTTAGCTTCAAATACTTGTGATATACATGATTTAGCTTCAACAGCATGCGAAACAAACGAGTTAGCTTCAAATCCATGCGAAACACATGATCTAGATTAAAATCAATGCGAAGTGGAAGGCTTATCTTCTAATCCATGCGAAACGAATAGTTTAGCTTCAAATACTTT